>NC_057802.1:1277893-1496051 GCF_018294505.1 Triticum aestivum | reverse complement strand
AACATTCAAACCAAACTATACATTCGCAAGAAAGAAAAACACAAGTACTCTGCTGCGCCAACGTCGCTCTGCTCCGCACACCTCACCTCACCACACCTTTCTTTCTTTCTTTCTTTCTTTCTCCCCCCATCCGGCCATCCCCTTGCTCCTATCCCTCTCCAAAACCCTGCCCCGCCCCCGAGAGAGAGAGAGAGAGAGAGAGAGAGAGAGAGAGAGAGAGAGAGAGAGAGAGAGAGAGAGTCCTTTCCCTTCCTGATCCTCTCCACGCCGGCCGGCGGCCACCTCCACAACCCAAGACGTACGCGCGCGGCGGGCCTCAGCCACAACCACAACCTCGACCTCGACCTCAACCAGTGGTAAGCTACAAGGTCTTGCTTTCTCGTCTCCCGTCCCGTCCCGTCCAAGCCCAACGCATCCTCCTCTGTCGTGCACTCAAAGCTCAGTTTTTTCGTGCCCCGCCAACATTTGCGCGCCCGGATCTGCGGTTTGTGAGGTTTTACCAGGCACAAAGGTGGCGCTTTTCATAGTTTCCTTGTAAACGGTCGTCGTCGTCGGCCCCTGGCCTGCTGATGATCGGGGTCGTCGGCGGTGACGCGCAAGGGACGGGTAAGGCGGAGGAAGAGGGGAAGGGCACCGGCGGCGGCGCTGTCCGTACGGTCCAAGGCGACGGCATGGGAGGGACGTTCGAATCCGGCGGCCGCGCAGTTCAATGCGGACGCGCGGCATCCGGCCGCGGTGGCGCCTAAGCAGTGTGTCCTGCCTCTGCCTCACGGGCGGGCGTGGTCTTTTTTCTTCTTCTTTTTTTCCTACCGTCTGGGCTAGGGGATTTTTTGCTTAATAAAAAAAAAAATCCAAGCTTCCGATTTTGCGCATGTGAGCCGACAGAGAGCGAAGCATCCCGCGGCGGCGGCTGCAACGGGGGATGGAGGGGCGTCGGCGGGGAGGTGTGGGGGTGGGGGGCTTGCGGAGGCGACGGGCATTCGGGGGCAAATGCCGTGCTGCGGCGGCGCCGTCGCCGTCGGATGAGGGGGGTCGTTGCGGCGGCGGCGGGGTGGCTAGGGCGAATGGTGCGACAAGGCGATTCTTTCTCGAGTGTGTGCAAATCGCTGCGCGAGGCAGCAGCAGATCAACGCCTGATTGGAGATCCTTTGCCCCTCCCTCCTATCAGTCCTTTACTTCTTCTATATATCATCATGTTGTCTCTACCTTCTTTATTATGCAGCTACACTTGTGGTTTCAGACTTTCAGTTCAGTTTGGTCAGATTTATCTACTGACCAACTATCTGTTGGTGTTTCAGTTCAATTCCTGGACGACATACATTGGTTATCTTTCTTGTAGCAGTGTAATGTTAATCTTCTGCATCTTGTTTGTTGCATTGGCCGATCGAATCAAATTGCAGCAGCACATGTCAAAATTGGGATTCTGGGCCTGCTATTATTATGTTTCAATCATCTTCTTTCATGTCATTTAATTGTTCTGATCCTAGGTGGCAATTGATATTAATGCGTACGTGCATCCCCAGTTTGCTCATGTTCATAGTCAGCAACTAGCTAGCTCATGAACTATATATGCATCCTAGCTACATGCCAGTCAATTATCTGATGCACTGTTGATCGTCGAAGCCGACTTAATTATGATTTAATTTCAGTTCGCTCAGATTAATTTGCTGCTGCTAGTGTACCTATGTTTAATAAATTTCTGGATGGCTGCTACTATCCAGTGTAATGTTGACCTGCATCTTATTAGTGGGGCAACTGAATCTACAGCTAGCGGATGTCAAAAAATTGGGCATGTTATTTTTTCATCATCTTCTGTTATGTCATTTGCTCCAATTCTAGAATTGATGGCGGTCTTGATTAAGGATCTGAGCATCGCCCCTCAGTTCATGAATAGTGTCTGGAATGGCGTAACACTGACCCTCGTCTGTTACAGATGAACTGATTATACACTTTTTTCTTCCGAATAGATGAACTGATGATTGATAGTCACCAAGAAACTCATAAACTGCATTCTACATGCTAGTGTAATGCGATCTGCATCTTATCTGTGTGACAATCAAATCGATTTGAGCAGCGCATGTCAAACGGGGATTTTGGACATCCTACTATCTCTGTTTAATTAATTCCTTGATGGTCTTAATTAGCTAGCCATTCTAGCTCACTGCCTCACCTAATCGAAGTGAGGTGTGGGATCGCTGGAACTGCTGACAAGTCGTTTAATTTATCTCATTTTGCAGAGTTATTGTTTCAGTCCAGTTTCAGATTCACTGCTGCTATGCTACTATCTGTGTTTAATCTACCTTAGTGTCATCGATTAGGGGAATCAGTGTAGTAGTCTAATGTTGATCTGCATCTTAGCTGTTGGGCGATCGAATCAAATTGCAGCTAGCGGCACTTGTCCAAATTGGGATTGCAGACATGCCACTATGTTTTGCTCATGTTGTGTGATATCATTTGTTCGATTGATGTCAACCGTGTTGATCGATTTGTTCTATTAATTCTAGCTGTGATGATTGATTAATTATCCCATGCATTGTTGATTGTCGAAGCCAAGCTCTTCTTATCAGTCGTTTATTTCATCTAGGCTCTCTATTAATTCTGTATGCCGGTTAATTAATATGTGCTCTATGTTATGTATGCAGATCATTGGCATTTTATTGTTCACAGAAATGGTCGACCGAGGCAATAACTATGAGTATATTAGACCTGGACTCTCTATCTTGCGGACGCAAGATGGACCCACCTGCCTTTTCAATGCAATAGGGTACACCACGGATTTAGCGTGGCCAGGAGTTTGGATTGATGCTGATTCTTATGCGGACGACTACGAGAGTCAGTTGCTGGTACCTGTGGGGTACGACTGGAGTCCCCGTGCCATTACTGCACTTGAGTTATTCAAGAATAGAGGGGTCAAGGCAATTTGCAAGGATGGAAATGAGATCCGGGTACGCATCGCAGGTTACAAGTGCCATGCGCCCATGATACATGAAAGGGTGTTTCATATGATAGAGTCTGGGGCCAACCTGATGGGAACCTTTGCCGTGCGGCCCAAGGAATTTGCTAACTTGGGGGATAGGATTTATGAGCTCGACACACCGTTCCAACCTAATGAGCGTCCGGCGTCGCATATCGTCACGTTTGTTGGGCACGGAAAGAAGAATGGACGTCCATACTTGGTTTTCTTGAACACCCACGGGTCTGAATTTGGGACACTTGGATTAGGACGGGTCTACTTCGATCAGGTGTTCCAGGATCCCAGGGAAGAGCATAAGGGATTTAGGTTCATATCCGTGATTGCTGGTGCTCATCCTACCCAGGCAGCAAAGCGTCGGCGGCGGCATACTACCAGAACCCAGGTAGGAAAATCATTGCATTAATTCGTATAAGGTTAATAGCTGTTGCGTTGCGATTATTAGGTCTATTTCTGTACATGGCGATATGATCTAGTCATCCTGTTTTGAATTCAATATTGCACTGTGTGCTGCACTATGAGCTGTGCCAGCTGAACGTTCTCACTATATTCAAATCATATTGTAGCACATAGTTAGCACTGAAGAAACTAGTCAAGTTTTGATTGGATCATCCACTGTCATTGTAATTCAGAATGAGCTATTTATCCTTTACATATTAATCCTGTAGGAAGAGCAGAGGAGGAAGACACCGTACTGAGGAAACTGCTCGATGACGGCCATGCCAGAGGTGAAGAGCACCGAAACACATGACGTACACTTGTTCGTGGAAGAGGCTGCCAAAGTTCTTTGGCTGACAGAAAAAGCATAGTCCCAATGAGGGGTGGTCTTGTTGAGAATTCGTTTACAATATGCATCTTGTATCTGTGATCTACGTAGTCTTCCAGCCACTTTATCTCTCTGGGTTTGGTAACTCTCAACGTCCCAGTCTTCTAGACTAGAACAGCGACATGTATGTTTGGATTCTTGGACTGTCATGTATGATTGAAATGGGGAAATCATGTAGTCAAACTATCCAAATGGCTAAGAACATTGCTCAGTGTGCTGATTGGATGTCTACAAATTATAAGTTTGGTAGAACTTTGTGTGAATAATTTGGGTTTTCAACTTTCCTAGCAATAAACTCCATATGCATATTTCACTTATACCATACGCTTCAAATCGGTAACCTGATCGGGAAGACCAAGATGGTGGAGATGAATCATGTCCATTCTTGAGAACAATCCTAGTTGGCAACTATGTTTTAATTCAACAGAATGAAGTACCAAAAAATAGTGATATATTACTTCTTTTGTTAACATCCCTGGGATGTTTCTGAGTCAATATTGTGCTCCAGCTTTTTCTTTTGAAGGAACCTCTCAATTGGTTTTCAATATAGACTTAACTGGAAGTCTAGTACCTGGTTAGCGTGAGGTTATTAGTTGTAGATAAAAGTGGAGGAAAAAATCTCTGCATTTATACAAATGATTGCACCTGTGTTTTCAACTTCTGATTAGATGACCTGCTTCATATGGATATGGTGCTCTGTCTCGCGCACAATGTTGAGTCCTCCCAGAAGAAGGCACTTCTGATTGATGTGAACTCCTTTTAGAAGAACCACATAGACCGACGACACCAATATTCCGTTTGGCAAAGACAAAAAGAGAGTGATCACAGCCCTCAACCTGTTCAAGGATAAAGGTGTCATTGCATACTACAATGGCAGGAGGCGTTACTAAAGATTTCCCACTGCGAATGTCACCGATGTGTGAATGAATATCAGGTCCTTGCCATGATTGATTCGGGCATCAAATCAAATATATTAAGCTTCATGGAGTATTTCCTTTTTTGTGGGAAAACTTCCAGTCTGTTCATCTTCAATCATGACAGTACGGCGAGACGACCTAGCGATGACTACAAGCACTGAGGCGAGCCGCTGTCATCGCCCCTTCCTTGCCGGAGCCGGACAAAAATTGTTGTAGTAGATAGTCGCTTGGTCCCCAAAAGACCAACATCAAAACAACAACCACCGTTGATAGAGAGTAGCGTAGATCGAAAGGATTTGACATGAAGACATATGAGCGTAGATAAACGACGAACAGGTCCATCAAAAATAGATCCGCAAAAGACACATCTCCACATGCTCACCAACGATGGTAGACGCACCACTGGAATGGGGGCTAGACAGGGAGAACCTTATTTCATCTCTAGGGAGTTGCGCCGTCTCGCATAGGACTCCCTATCCGCTGCCATCGAGACGAAACCAAACCGAAAATATCACCTTTCTTTATGAATAGATATAGACATGCCACATCGACGGGCGATCTGGTTTATATCAGGTTTTTATTATTATCTTCTTTGGAGGATAGAACCGGCACCGTAGCGCTTCTCTGTAGCACCCAGGTTTTGCTTTTATTTTATTTCAAATATTTTTAAAGTATGAATATATACGCTGAACAATTTTTGCATACACATTGAACATATTGTAATGTATATTGAACAATTTTTGAATATACATTGAACATTTGCATAATATACACTGAACAAAGTGATATTTTGGAAAGTAAATTTTTTAAAATAAAAAGCACCTATATTAAAACCCAAAAATTAAACAGCAAAGTGAAGGAACAGCAAGCCCAACAGTGGACCGGCCCAAAATTCTGTATAATACCCAAAAATAAATAGAAGAGAAAAAGGCAAAAAGAAAGAAATAGAAACAGAATAGAAAAGAAAAAGGTAAAATGAAGAAAAATAGAAAAAGATAGGAAACGGTGAACCCGACCGAGGACTAGCCCAAACTGGGGCGTCGGGAAGCGACACCTTCAGCGAAGCCGCACCTATATCGCCTTCGGCGAGTCTGGCTTCGGACTCGCTGAAGGGGCGAGATAGCTGGGCCGGCTCACCAGCGCGGGAACTAATCAAGGAGAACTCCTTCAGAGAGCCCCCGCAAAGGCCACTAGGGTGGGCTGGGAGCGCTTCATTTGGAGCGCTCTCAGCCGTCGCCACATGTCGCGCTCTCAGCCGCCGTCCCATGACATGCTCTTGGTGCTCCCTTCGAATTTTGTTATTTTTCTGTACGCGTATTTTGGATTTAGATGATTTTTTCGAGTGTTTTCACCTTCCCCCGTTTTTTCTTAGGATTTGGTACAAAAATACAATTTTTGCACAAAAAAAACGTTTTCTTTCTTTATCCTTCCATGTCAGGCACACATTTACTTCTCATGAAGGCACAAATTTTCTTTTTGCGGAAAAGAGAAAAAAAATAATTTTTTTCCTTCCTCGAGACGCACAGATTCACTTCTCATGGAGGCACAGATTCGCTTTCACGAGAGGCACGGTCGTGCCTCTCGAAAAAGGAAAAAAAATGTGTTTTTTTCTATCTGCGAGAGGCACATATTTACTTCTCCTGGAGGCAAGAATTTTCTTCCGCGAGTAACACAGATTTAGGGGCCGTTTGGTTTTAGGCCTAGCAATGCCACACTTTGCCATACAATGTTGCCAAACTTGCCTAAGGTTAGTTCTTCAAAAAGAGAGCCGCAAGTTGGCAAGCCTAAGGAAATCTTACCATACTTTTTGTGTGGATGTCATGTGGGGCCCTAGTGTGGCTTTCCTAAGGTGTGGCTTGAACCAATCACTCACCTAAGTTGGTCAAACTTGCCTAACCTTAGGTTTGGCAATCTTAGTCGCAAACCAAATCTTACTTCTTGAGTAATTTCAAAGTTGCCAACTTCCATAATTT
Source organism: Triticum aestivum (assembly GCF_018294505.1). Lineage (NCBI taxonomy): Eukaryota > Viridiplantae > Streptophyta > Magnoliopsida > Poales > Poaceae > Triticum > Triticum aestivum. The sequence continues at coordinate 1,489,364 of NC_057802.1, read as the reverse complement.
AAACAAGCATTTGCAAATTTTAATAATTATAAACTTTTAGAGAATATTGGAATATTTTAAAATATCCACAAAGATTTTAAAACATGTTTTGGAATTATAAAATATCATTGAATTATTAAGATAATATCAAATGATAATTTTCTTCTTAAGAAAATAAACAAATATAAAAATGTCACAAATATTAAAAATATTAATATAGACTAATCATGCTTTTTTCCTTTTTAGAAAATTATCGCTCTATATTATTTTTTGCCATTAGTTTTCTGCATCAAGTGGTTATTTGTCTACATTATATTTTGTAAAGACAATTCATGCTTTTCCTATTTAACGAGCAATTATTTAGTGCAGTTGTAGTTCAGATTTAAATTATATCAATTAAATGCAGAAAAATGTGCTTAATGTATTAAATATATCAAACAAACCGCATAAAATGCCAAATGTTGAAGTGTAACATGAGATGGCGTATGTTTAGTGTAGAAAAAGTTTCAAGGGCAAACGATGAAGCAATCGACACTTTGCCTTCAAACTTGACTAACTCCCTTTCGAAACCACTATTCTTCCTTGGAACTGACTCGGTTTTGCATGTCTTAAAAGATTTCTCTGAGTTTATACAGGTACTGAAGAAAAAATTGCAACGATTCAATAAAAACCGCAAAGCAACTAGGTTAGTAGTGGAGATAAATAAAAGTTGCAAAATTGCCGACGATCAGGGTGAAGCCTATGCTTAGAAGAATCTTCAAGCAAATGCATTGAACGTCCTTGTACTAAAGCACAAAAAGAGTGTAAAAGTTGCAGGACATCAACAGCGGTCCCAGCCAATGGCATCACAAACCCGATCCAATGGCACCACTAGCACGCTGGCCGGTGCGTGATAAAGCGGCATGCCGCTGGCCCTACCCGGATGAGTTTCCCATCCAGAACATCATAGGCAAAATGAAACCGAGCAAAGCCGACCAGAACATTCCTCTTCCTTCGGCGTCCCGAAGGGAGAGGAATGAAGTTGACACGTGGACTCAGCCTCACCCAACGCACGTAGAGCAACACGTGAGCTGGAGCACGCGGGCAGGACGCAAACCACCACAGAGGGATGGCCCCACGCACTTCCGCCTACTCACACATCAAGGGACCCCCGAGGAAAACTGATCGGGTGTGGGATAGTCCCGAAGATCGGATGGCGCGGAGCGTGCCAGGGAGGCATCGGCGGGAGACCCGCATGGAACGGATGGCACAGATGGCACTCCGGACCGAGGGATGCCTCGAGGAGGTGGGTACTCAAGCATTCTTTATAGGACAGCACATTGAAGGGATTTCAGCATTGATTTAGCTATAGCTATTTCTCTGAGCACATACGATTGGGAAATAGCAGTTGGCTATCCTGTGAGTTAGGAACTCATGACCATACCTAATTATTAGTATGACTCTTGAGAAGGTGGACCATGTTTTCTGTACTGTGTCGTGGGAAGAGCTGCACCCGACCTGCTGCCTTAGCGCGGTGGGCTCAGCCATCTCGGACCACTGTCCACTCCTGCTGGATTTGAACGCGGAGCTGTGCGTGGGATCGCGCTTCAAGTTCGAGGCTTTTTGGACAAAGGCCGAGGGTTTTATGGATACTGTAGCGGAGGCCTGGGCTTCGGTTCCCCGTGGGACTAATCCTTTCATGACTCTGGATAGGAAGCTGAGAGCCACGACAAAGAGCTTAAAGAGATGGAGTGATCGGTGGTTTGGTAATGTGAAGTAAGTGATCCAACGGCTAGACAAGGCTAAGGACACGAGAGCTCTTTCTGATCAGGAACGGGAACTACGGAGATTGCTTAAGCATAAGCTGTTGGGGCTGTGCTCTCTTGAACGGACCATTGCGCGGCAACGGTCTAGGATTCTTTTCCTTCGGGAGGGAGATGGTAACACGAGGCTCTTTCACCAGTCGGCGTGTCACCGACAGCGGAGGAACATGATCACCTCTGTTTGGAGCAGCACACCAGCGAACGACCTCCATGAACCTAGAAACACTCCAGCTCCCTTGCCTGGACATGCCGGTCTTAGACATTGCCTTCACGGAGGAGGAAGTGCGGCGGGTGGTAATTGCAATGCCTATGGACAAGGCCCCAGGCCCGGATGGATTCACCGGTCGTTTCTATGCAACATGTTGGGAGATTATAAAGGAGGACATCATGGCTGCGCTTGACTCCTTCTTTCGTCGAGATGTGAGAGGCTTGTATGCTATCAACAAGGCAATTGTCTCGTTGTTGCCGAAGGTGGATGGAGCGATTGACGTAAAAGATTTCAGGCCGGTGAGCCTAGTTCATGGAGTGATCAAGATCATTGCGGTTAGATTGGCTTTGGAGCTCCCGGGGCTGGTTGGCAAGCACCAGAGTGCCTTTGTCAGGGGCCGTTCCATACATGACAACTTCATGTTGGTGCAAAGTACAACAAGGAGACTGCACGCGCTTAAACAGCCAGCCATCATGCTCAAGCTCGATATCTCGAAGGCGTTTGATTCGGTCCAGTGGCCCTTTTTGGTGGAAGTGATGAGATGCATGGGCTTTAGCACCAAGTGGATTGACTGGATTTGTGGACTGCTTGCAACATCGTCAATGAGGATCGTTGTCAATGGTGTGCCGGGCGAGCCTATATACAATTGCCAAGGCTTGCGGCAAGGCGATCCCGTCTCTCCGATGCTATTCATTCTCACAATGGAGCCACTTCAAAGAATGTTTGACGTCGCTCTTGAGCGAGGCACTCTATCTCCGCTAGCATCGAGGGGTTTAACTCAGAGGGTTTCCATGTTTGCGGATGATGTCATGATCTTTCTGAAACCGGAAGTGGAGGATCTAACTACGTGTGCAGCCCTGCTGCGTCTCTTTGGCGAAGCGTCAGGTCTCAGATTCAACTTGCAAAAGAGCGCAGCTTTACCAATACGGTGCAACTCGGAAATCATGGAGAGGGTGGTGCAGGTGCTTGGCTGCCCACAAGGTTCTTATCCATGCAACTACTTGGGGCTCCCCTCTCACCCTGCGAAAGCAAACAGCAGCGCAGCTTATGGGTATGGTGGATCAGCTGGCACGGTGCCTTCCTAGATGGATTGCGGCCAACATGCGGAAGAGTGGTAGAATGACCCTTGTCCAGTCAGTGCTTTGTGCGATCCCTATACATACGATGATGACGTTAGACATCCCGCACAAGGTCATAAAGGCCATGAACAAGATTTGCAGAGGGTTCTTGTGGTGTGCCAAGGAGCAGGCGTCCGGTGGCCACTGTAGAGTGGCTTGGGAGCAAGTGTGTTCGCCGAGGTGGGCAGGCGGACTTGGCATTCCTAATCTCAAATGGCTGAATACGGCCATGCAAGCACGGTGGCCCTGGCTGAAACGAGTGGATACATTGAGACCGTGGGCAGAGTTTGATATTCCAGTTCCCAAACGGTCGATGCGCATCTTCCAGGCTGCCACCCACGCAACGGTGGGTAATGGAGAGAGCACGTTGTTTTGGGAAGATAGATGGGTGGATGGATACAGAGTGGAGGAATTGGCGCCAGCAATATATGGTATGGTGAGACCGAGGATACGAAGCAGCCGTACAGTTAGCCAAGGTTTGATGAACAGAGCTTGGGCGTTGGACATAGGCCCGGAGGTGACGAGCCAGATGCTTCAGGAATATCTAAGCTTGTGGGAACGAATGGAGCAGGTCCAGTTGCACCAGGATTTGGTTGACTCAGTAAGGTGGGCTAGGGAGCCAAGCGGCTCCTTCTCCACGAGATCGGCATATCAGGCTAAATTCTGGGCTAGGGAGAAAGTTCCAACGGCGCAGTTCACATGGAAGTCCAAAGCTCCTTTGAGATGCAGATTCTTTACCTGGCTCGCAATTCAGAATAGATGTTGGACCTCAGATAGATTGGCGAGCCATGGATTGGAGCATGAGGAAACATGCCCATTCTGTGATCAAGTTGAGGAGAGCATGAACCACATAATGCTACAGTGTGCCTTCGCTAGGGAGGTGTGGCTGAGGGTGTGCACGGCTTGGGGAAAGTCATAATGGGCTCCGACAGCAACATCTAGTCTTGGCGAGTGGTGTGTGACCACCGCGGACAGTGCCACAGAGAAAAAGGATGCACGGACATTGATCGTTCTCGTACTTTGGGAGCTTTGGAAGCATCGGAATGGCATTGTGTTCGATGGGGATGCCCCGTCGACCGCATTTATAATTCATAGGGTGGCGGTAGAGTGCACGGCGTGGAAGATGGCAGGATTGCTTAAAGTAGACATGGGCCGGTTCCTAATGGCCATGGAGGTGGGTCATGTAGCGAGTAGTTAGCTTGTAAGTTGTTAGCTTGGGTGGAGTTGGGGTCATGTGAGTATGTAACTACCAACGTGAAGGGGCTCTTCACCCCCTTTTCTCCTCTTTAATATATAGTACGTACACTCGTGCGTATTCGAGAAAAATTAGTACGACTAGCTTTTGTTTGATTTCTACTTTTAAAGGAATATTTAACTACATTATTAAAAGTTGAGATAATGCGAAGAATGAGCATGGATTTGATATGGTCGTGGCCAGACGATGACCCGGGTATAGTACATCAGACCTTGTCTACTTTGTGGAAAGTCTATATGGAACTATCATCACTACCCTGTGGTTGTAGATGCTCTTTCTCCGGTCTGAAAATTTTATACTCTCGATGATTTGCCTCAACCCTAGTAACTGCATTCTACTTACATTGAATGAACTTATTCTTACAAAATATGAGATTTAGTTTACAAGCAGAAGAAGAAGAAGAGGAAATTAGCTGGTTAAGTAGAAAGTCGGTAGTTTGCTAGGATCGCGAGAATCTGTACTTTAGCGGGCATTGACGAAAAGGCAAAGATAGACTTTGCCAAGATGAGTTTCTCTGACGCCCCAGGTTGCTATCCACTTGATAATGCTAGTCCATGATTCTTGCATGAAGAGGTGGCGGCAAATCTCAGGAAGTATGAGATCTTTTCAGAGGGTCGTCTTGGTTGCACATGAGCAGCAAGTAACGGTTTTGGGCATCAACACTCCTGTGTCTGGCTTAGACGTTGTTCCTTGATGGTTAGTGTGTGTAGGTTTGTATATACCCCACCACCAAATTTTAGTGTTCTTCTTTTATCTTTAGTGTTTGTACTTCGCGTTCACCCGCTTTTTCCTCGATCAGCTTGGCAAACCTTTTCTCATATCAAATGGCAGTGCTTTTACCCTTGCCTAGAAGGAAGTATGAAACTCAAACCTTGTAGGTTTTGACCAAATTTGTTGAAAAAATATCAACATCAATAATAGCAAAAAAAAAAAAAACAAAGCAGTACAATATAAAAGTATGTCTCGTCACATATCCAGCGACACCAATTAGTACTATATAGATGTAGATGTTTTTTTGGCGGAACTGTAGATGTAGGTGTTTTCCGTATGAAAATTGGTCCAAATTTATTAAGCATGAATTCTGAAATTTTTTCTATACGCTCTACGTTGAGGGATTATGAGGGTGTTTGTTTACATAGACTTTTTGATGTAGGGACTAAAAAAAGTCCTTTTTAGTCCCATCTAAACTAAACAGGAGAAATTTTAGGGACTAAAAGTGGGCATTTGAGACTAAACAAAGAAGACCCTGAGGGAGAGTCTTTTTGGGCCTTTTTCCAACAGTTGCCCCTGCCCCGCACCGTGATAACCCACAAGTATAGGGGATCGCAACAGTTTTCGACGGTGGAGTATTCAACCCAAATTTATAGATTCGACACAAGAGGAGCTAAAAAAATATTTGCAGGTATTAGCAGCTGAGTTGTCAATTCAACCACACCTGGAGATTAATTATTTGCAGCAAGTAATCAGTAGCAAAGTAATATGATAGTTTTGATAATAGTAACAGTAGCAACGGTAACAGTAACAGAGATAGCAGTAATTTTGTAGCGAGTGTAACAATGATGATAGCAGTAGTAACTTAGCAGAAACAATATACGATAAATTCGTAGTCATTGGATCGATGACTTGTTGGATGATACTCATCATGAGACAGTTATAACCTAGGGCGATACAACACTAGCTCCAGTTCGTCAATATAATGTAGGCATGCATTCCGTAAATAGTCATACATGCTTATGGAAAGAACTTGCATGACATCTTTTGTCCTACCCTCCCATGGCAGCGGGGTCCATATTGGAATCTAAGAGAAATTAAGACCTCCTTTTAATAGAGAACCGGAACAAAGCATTAACACATAGTGAATACATGAACTCCTCAAACTACGGTCATCACCGGGAGTTGTCCCGACTATTGTCACTCCGGGGTTGCAGGATCATAACACGTAGTAGGTGACTATATAACTTGCAAGATCGGATCTAGAATATGGATATAATGGTGATAACATAAACGGTTCAGATCTGAAATCATGGCACCCGGGCCCAAAGTGACAAGCATTAAGCATGGCAAAGTCATAGCAACATCAACCTTAGAACATAGTGGATACTAGGGATCAAGCCCTAACAAAACTAACTCAATTACATGATGAATCTCATCCAACTTCTCACCGACCAGCGAGCCTACGAAGGAATTACTCACTCCCAGTGGGGAGCATCATGGAATTGGCAATGGAGAAGGGTTGGTGATGACGAAGAATGAAGATCCCCCTCTCTGGAGCCCCAAACGGACTCTAGATCTGGCCTCCCGATGAAGAACAGGAGGTGACGGCGGCTCCGTCTCGTGGACCGCGATAATTGTTTCTCCCTGATTTTTTTCTGAAAAAAATAGGATTTTATAGCGTCGGAATCAGGGTCTGCGAGGCCACCAGGTGGGGACAACCCACCTGGGCGCGTCAGGAGAGGGGGCGCGCCTTGGTGGGTTGTGCCCACCCAGGGGCCCCTCTCCGGTAGGTCTTGGCTCCGGAAATTCTTATTTATTATATAAAAATTCCTCGCAAAGTTTCGTTCCATTCCGAGAACTTCTATTTCTGCACAAAAACAACACCATGGTAGTTTTGCTGAAAACAACGTCAGTCCGGGGTTAGTTTCATTCAAATCATGCAAATTAGAGTCCAAAACAAGAGGAAAAGCGTTAGGAAAAGTAGATACATCAGAGACGTATCAACTCCCCCAAGCTTAAACCTTTGCTTGTCCTCAAGCAATTCAGTTGATAAACTGAAAGTGAAAAAGAAAAACTTTTACGAACTCTTTTGCTCTTGTTTGCATAAATAAGTTTAAATAGCACCCAGGTTTCAGCCAACATTATAACTAACCATGCCGACAATAACTCTTAAAAATTATATTAACTCATATCAATGACATAATCAGCTAGCGAGCAATAATAAGATATCTCAAACAGCAACACTTTGTCAAAACAACTATGATATAATATGACAAAAGTGGTATCTCGCTAGCCCTGTCTGAGACCGCAAAACATAAATGCAGAGTACCTCCAAAGTTCAAGCAACGACTAAACATTGTAATTCATGGTAGAAAAGATCCAGTCTTGATGCACCCAACATTAGCTACACACAATGCATAAGTCATGACAGCTGCGCTCTCAGGTTCTAGCGCTTGTTTTAGAAGGTGGTGACACAACATAAAAGTAAATAGATAGTCCCTTCGCAGAGGGAAGCAGTGATTTGCAGAGGTGCCAGAGCTCAAGTTTTAAAACAGAGGTAAATGATATTTTGAGACATGCACCCTTCTCATTTACTTCACGACCATCAGTTATCAATATGTTGCATACTAAGCACGCTAGTGGCGGTTCCTAAGCGATAAAAGTAAAGGTTTACTCCCCCTCCACCAACAATCAAATTCCATGGCTTGTCCGAAACAACGGGTGCCGTCCAAACCAACAACAGTCCCAGGGGTGTTTTGTTTAACTATTTGCATTTTTGAGTTCAGGACTGGGAATCCCTATTACCGCCCTTTGCTCGTGCGATGGCGAGTGAATAAACACTTGACCTGAGAATAACCCGCTTAGCATGGAAGATACCAACCACCTCCTGTCGTTCCATGAACGATCCAGGGACACAAAATGATATATTTTTAGATGTTTTTAGAGGTGGCACATGCAAATTTACTTGGGACGGCAGGGTAATACCGCATATAGGTAGGTGTGGTGGATTCATCTGGAATAAATTTGGGTTCAAGGTTTTTGATGTACAAGCAGAATTCTCACTTAGTACAGGCGAAGGCTAGCAATTAGATTGAGAAGCGGCTAGCTAGAGAGCAACAACGGTCATAACCATGCATTATGCATAAGTAACATTGGACACTAGCATGAGTAGGATATGATCACCATGAGCATAAATATCATAGAGGCTATGTTGGTTTTGATTCAACTACATGCATGAGCATGTGCCAAGTCAAGCCACTCGAACATTCCGAGGAGGATACCATATCATCATACTACATCACAATCATTTTAACGCTATTTTGATATCCAAGATAAATCATTATCCACTCCCAGCTACTTATGCATGGCATGAGAAACTATAGTCTCTAATTGTCATTGCAAACATGGTTAATCATAATGGGCTGAATCACGTATACTAGGTTAATCATATTTACACAAACAGAACAAGTTGAGTTCATACCAGTTTCTCTCTGCCACGGTCAGCTCATCGAATGTCGTCATCATTGCCTTTCACTTGCATGACCGAACGATATGAAAATAATAATAGTGCAAGAGTGCCGTGGACTAAGCTGGAATCTGCAAACATTTTATTCAACAGGAGAAGACAAGGTAAAATCTGCTCTTTATTAGTTCAACAATTATTCATATAAGAGCCACCCAACATTTTCATCGTGGTCTTCTCCTCGGTAAGACTAGAATAAAAAGAAAAGATTTTGGAGTTTTTGGTTTTCTAGAACAAGCAAATAAAAGGGAAAAGCAAAAATGAGAAAAACTATTTACACGGGAAAGCTCCCAACAAGCAAAAGAAGAACAAGGAAATCTTTTTGGGTTTTCTATTAAGGGCTACTACTAAGCATGCAAAGAAAGTAAACTACTACAACTATTTTTTTTGGTTTTCCTAAAGTTTTTCAAACACACAAGAAGAAGGCAAGAAAATAAATCTAAGTATGGATGATACAATGAAAAAGTGTGAACACCGACAAATAGAAATGAGTGGACATGAATGTAATATCGGTGAGAAACACGTACTCCCCCAAAGCTTAGGCTTTTGGCCTAACTTGGTAGTCGATCAGTAGCCTGGATGGTAGTGTTGGGGAACGTAGTAATTTCAAAAAATTTCCTACGAACACGCAAGATCATGGTGATGCATAGCAATGAGAGGGGAGAGTGTGTCCACGTACCCTCGTAGACCGAAAGCAGAAGCGTTAGAACAACGCAGTTGATGTAGTCGTACGTCTTCACGATCCGACTGATCCAAATACCGAACGTACGACACCTCCGAGTTCAGCACACATTCAGCTTGATGACGTCCCACGAACTCCGATCCAGCAGAGCTTCACGGGAGAGTTCCGTCAGCACGACGGCGTGATGACGGTGATGATGTTGCTACCGACGCAGGGCTTCGCCTAAGAACCGCTACGATATGACCGAGGTGGAATATGGTGGAGGGGGGCACCGCACACGGCTGGGAGAGATCAACAGATCAACTTGTGTGTCTAGAGGTGCCCCCCTGCCCTCGTATATAAAGGAGCAAGGGGGGAGAGGCGGCCGGCCAAGGAGGGCGCGCCAAGGGGGGAGTCCTACTCCCACCGAGAGTAGGACTCCTCCTTTCCTTGTTGGAGTAGGAGAAGGGAAGGAAGGGAGAGAGGAGGAGAAGGAAAAAGGGGGGCGCCGCCCCCCGCCTTGTCCAATTCAGACTAGAGGGGGAGGGGGCGCGCGGCAGCCCTGGCCTCCCCTCCTCTTATCTCACTAAGGCCCATTAGGCCCAATATACTCCTCGGGGGGTTCCGGTAACCCCCCGGTACTCCGGTAAATGTCCGAAACCTCCCAAAACACTTCCGGTGTCCGAACATAGTCATCCAATATATCGATCTTTATGTCTCGACCATTTCGAGACTCCTCGTCATGTCCATGATCATATCCGGAACAAATAACAACCCCCACTGGCCCTATTTAAACCGGAAAAAATATTCGCATATGATAGGCCGGACTAGGCGGAACCTCTCTGCAGGCGAATGAACTCAAGAAAATGAAATATGATTGAGAAACACTCCCTATCATACGTCTGGTAGGAAGCAAACATCAGACTAGTCGCCCGCCGTTGATCCTTGCAATATCGACGGCCTACATCACGCTAAAAGAACTCGGTCCGAAATCACCTGGAGGATGCACGCTAATCTAACTATGTCATAACTCCCGTCTCCATCTTTAACCCCAAAATATTGCACCTCACCGACGAGAGATCCATCCTGCTGCACCGCCCACTCCCTCCTCTACCCCCAATGCATCCACCACACACCATGGATCTTGCAAACCTGCTTCCTACGGACTGCATCATGGATCTTGTAAACCTCCTCGGCTCCCTCTGATCTACCTGTCGAAGTTCCCAAGGTTTGGATCCCCATACACTGTGACCGACGGTCCAACCCCCAACCCTCCCGGTCATCCCTCCTGATTCGCCGTGGTCGCATGGTCTATGAAACTCTGATGAATACAAGTTATGTCAATGACATCAGCAAATTCATTCAGTAAACCCAAATCACGCTGAAACTCACCACCTTATATCTCAAATCAACCACGAACGAGAGGAGGTGACTCCCAAATCATGCATTTATATTAAACACTTTTACCTGCCAATAAATTTCAACCGTAATTTGAATAGATACAAAAGGAATCATATAATTTTCATCACTATCTATATTTGTTGTATGAAACAATATCATTGAGCAAATGAGTAGGTATATTAGAACTAAACAAAGTTTATTATTATAAATAGTACATTTCTATCATTGATAAAACTAGGATAAATCTGTGCATGAAATTGTGTTCTTTTTGTTGAAATTTTAGTCTGAGGTATATTATAGAATTGACTTGACTTATATTTCAACAAAGCCTAAAAAATGTAAAAAAAATCGCACTTCTATGTATTAAATTGTGTTATGTGTGTTTGTGCACAACAAATATAAATATCTTTGATAATGGATTCTACTTTCATGAGTCGAACAAATATCCTAGTATTGGTTCGTAAAATAGGATTGTCAAACAGTTCTAGGGTATATGAGGTGTCAACATGTTGTGTATTCTAATAGACTCCTCTCGTCCTTGCTATTTGAAACTGACTTGTAGTTCGTGATGTTTACATACGAAACAAATTATAATCATGTTTACTTCTACTTCTACTATCAAGGTTTAAAATAGACCGAGATTAGAGAGTTTGGTGTCCTGATTTCGGGGTTTGAAAGTTCAGGGCTTTCGTCTACAAGTTCAAGACTTGTATTTGACTTTTTCCTTGTTTATAACGACCTGTCAGGTTCTAACTTAGCTTATTCTCGTACATCTTATATGTACTAGAAGGTGGGGTGCTCCTCCTCCTAGACAGGCACAATTTGTCCTATGTAGTTTTTTCTCATGTTCTTATAGGTCATACGTTGCCACATTTTCCTGCCTATGTTTAATTACAACTATCTTCTATTGATATGGCAGTTAGCAGTGGGATGTGTTGGGGAACGCAGTAATTTCAAAAAAATTCCTACGCACACGCAAGATCATGGTGATGCATAGCAACGAGCGGGAGAGTGTTGTCCACGTACCCTCGTAGACCGTAAGCGGAAGCGTTTTATCAACGCGGTTGATGTAGTCGTACGTCTTCACGATCCGACCGATCCAAGTACCGAACGCACGACACCTCCGAGTTCAGCACACGTTCAGCTCGATGACGTCCCACGAACTCACGATCCAGCAGAGTGTCGAGGTAGAGCTTCGTCAGCACGACGGCGTGGTGACGGTGATGATGAAGTTACCGACGCAGGGCTTCGCCTAACCACTACGACGATATGACCGAGGTGTGTAACTGTGGAGGGGGGCACCGCACACGGCTAAGACCAATCTTGGAGTGCCTTTGGGGTGCCCCCTGCCCACGTATATAAAGGAGGGAGGAGGAGGAGGCCGGCCCTAGAGGGGGCGCGCCAAGTGTGGGGAGTCCTACTAGGACTCCCAAGTCCTAGTAGGATTCCCCTTTTCCTTTCCGGAGTAGGAGGAAGAAAGAGGGAAAGAGAGAGGGAGTAGGAAAGGGTGTAACACCCTGAGAATCATGCTACAGTAACCCCCTGTGATTAAGCTAATCATGTGCTAAACAGGGCTTGATCACATTTGGATCACCTTCCTTTTCAAACTCCTAGTTCAAACTTCAAATATAATTAAAGTGGAAAATAAAAGTTTTCAAAAATTCAAACAAAAATGTTCAGTGGGTGGTAAATAATACACTGGTAATTATGGTGGAGAAAACACATTTTTATAAAATGTCTAAATACTTTTAAATGAAATAAAACAGAAAATGAAATAAACAAATAAAAAGAAAACAGAAAACAGAAACAGTCAGAGAAAAAGAAAAAAAGGAGCAGGCCTCCCCCCACTGGACCCGTGGCCCATCTGCACCGAACCCCGGCCCAAGCTGGGCCGCCACCCGCAGCCGCGACCCCGGCCCAGCCCACCTCCCCCCGCGTCCCCTTCCTGTTCCCTCGACCGGGTCGGAACAGGGGCGCGCTGCCGCCCGACCCCCTCGCCGGCACCGACGCCGGAGGGGATAAGGTCGCCAGCCCCGCGCCTCCTCGGGCCTCTCTCCCACTCACCCCGCTCTCCCTCTCGGCCCCCGCGCCTCCCTCTTCCCTCCCCCGGATCCGCGCCGCTCTCCTCTTCCCCACGCCCGACGCACTCGCCGCCGTTCCCGTCGTTCACGCGGCCACCGTGCCCCACTCGCCACCTCGCCGTGTCGTACGACGTCGCCGCCCTCGACAACACCCCCTCCGCCTCTCCGTCGAAGCTCGGAGCCACTGCAACGGCCTCCCCGAGCTCGCCTTCAACCTCGGACGCCGGCGACCCCCTTCTTCCCCGGCGACGACCTGCTGCTACTAAGCACCCACGGGCCTTTCTTGCGCCGCGCGGTGAGCTCCTCTACCTCCTCCCCCTCTCCGTTAGCTCGCCCGCGCTCCGTAGCTGCTCCCCCACGCGCGCCCGAACGCCGCGCCGCGGAGCTCGCCGCCGGCGTGTCTCCGGTGACCAAATGGTCACGGGCGTAGGCCCGCTAGCCCGACCGCACCGTGCCGCACCCGCCTAGGTAGTTAGTTCGGCCGTTCGCGCGCTCTAGCGTAGCTTCCGTCGGGCACCCGTAGCACCTCGCCGCCAGCGAGCTCGTAGCGGTCGTTCCCGGCCGTTCCAGCCCCTCCGACCACCGCCGTTGGACGCGCGACGTCGAGCCGCGTCGAACGCGCCCAGCCCCGCCCCCGCAAACCCACTGTGGGTGAAACCCGCACCCCTCCCGAGTCGCGCCGCCGTGCGTCTGGTCGCCGGCGTTGCTCCGGCGCCGGCCACCGACGTGGCACACCTGGGGCCACCCCTGGGTCACCGCCAGTGGCCCCCACGGGCCCCAGTTGACTGGGTTGACCCAATCAACTGCTGACTGGGCAGGCCCAGTCACTGACATGCGGGCCCCGCCGCTAAAATTAAAAAAAAGAAAAGAAAAAGAAAATGTTTTATAAATAAAAATAATTAGTTTAAATAATCTCTCACTGACAGGTGGGCCCAGTAGTTAATTAACTAAAAGTTAATTAGTTTAATCCTCTGTTAACCCACTGTCTATGACAGGTGGGTCCCCCGTGTCAGTTTGACCAGTCAACCCGGACTGTTGACCGCTGACGTCACTCATACATCATGCTGACGTCATATCCCTTTTTCTGTTAATTAAATAATTCCAGAAATTCAAATAAACTTTGAAAATTCATATCTTTTAAACCGTAACTCGGATGAAAATGTTTTCTATATGAAAGTTGCTCAGAACGACGAGACGAATCCGGGTACGCAGTCCGTTCGTCCACCACACCTCCCTAACCTATCGAACTAGCAACTTTCCCCCTCCGGTCCGACTGTCCGAAAACGCGAAACATCGGGAATACCTCCCGGATGTCCCCCCCCTTCACCGGTACCACCACCTGTCGCGTTAGGACACCCCTAGCACCGCTCATTGACATCTCACGCATCGTCATGCTTATGTTTGCATTGTATTTACTGTTTCTTCCCCCTCTTCTCTCCGGTAGACTACGAGACCGACACTGCTGCTGCCCAGTTCGACTACGGAGTCGACGACCCCTCCTACTTGCCAGAGCAACCAGGCAAGCCCCCCCCTTGATCACCAGATATCGCCTACTCTACTCTCTACTGCTTGCATTAGAGTAGTGTAGCATGTTACTGCTTTTCGATATCCTATTCTGATGCATAGCCTATCCTTGCTACTACTGTTGATACCTTTACCTGCAATCCTACATGCTTAGTATAGGATGCTAGATTTCCATCAGTGGCCCTACATTCTTGTCCGTCTGCTATGCTATACTATCGGGCCGTGATCACCTAGGCGGTGACCACGGGTATATACTTATATGCTATATACATGACACATGTGATGATTAAAGTCGGGTCGGCTCGTAGGAGTACCCGCAAGTGGATCTTTGTGGCGGAGCGACAGGGCAGGTTGAGACCGCCTAGGTGAGAGGTGGGCCTGGCCCTGGTCGGCGTTCGCGAATACTTAACACGCTTAACAAGATCTTGGTATTTGATCTGAGTCTGGCCATTTGGTCTATACGCACTAACCATCTACGTGGGAGTAGTTATGGGTATCCCGACGTCGTGGTATCAGCCGAAGCTCTTTTGACGTCAGCGACTGAGTGGCGCGCGCCGTGTTGGACCGCTTTGACGTAACCGCCGTGATCGTGTGGGTTGCTAGGTCTGCTCGCGGCCGCGTTCGCAACGTGCAGGTGTGCATAGGGCGATGGGCCCAGACCCCTGCGCGCATAGGTTTAGACCGGCGTGCTGACCTCTCTGTTGAGCCTAGGTGGGGCTGCGACGTGTTGATCTTACGAGGCCGGGCATGACCCAGAAAAGTGTGTCCGGCCAAATGGGATCGAGCGTGTTGGGTTATGTGGTGCACCCCTGCAGGGAAGTTTATCTATTCGAATAGCCGTGTCCCTCGGTAAAAGGACGACCCGGAGTTGTACCTTGAGCTTATGACAACTAGAACTGGATACTGAATAAAATACACCCTTCCAAGTGCCAGATACAACCCGGTGATCGCTCTCTAACAGGGCGACGAGGAGGGGATCGCCGGGTAGGATTATGCTATGCGATGCTACTTGGAGGACTTCAATCTACTCTCTTCTATATGCTGCAAGATGGAGATGTCCAGAAGCGTAGTCTTCGACAGGACTAGCTTTCCCCCTCTTATTCTGGCATTCTGCAGTTCAGTCCACTGATATGCCCCTTTACACATATACCCATGCATATGTAGTGTAGCTCCTTGCTTGCGAGTACTTTGGATGAGTACTCACGGTTGCTTTTCTCCCTCTTTTCCCCTTTCTATACCGGATTGTCGCAACCAGATGCTGGAGTTCAGGAGCCAGACGCCACCGTCGACGACGACACCTACGACACTGGAGGTGCCTACTACTACGTGCAGTCCGCTGACGACGACCAGGAGTAGTTAGGAGGTCCCAGGCAGGAGGCCTTGCCTTTTCGATCGTTGCTACTTTTGTGCTAGCCTTCTTAAGGAAAACTTGTTTAACTTATGTCTGTACTCAGATATTGTTGCTTCCGCTGACTCGTCTATGATCGAGCACTTGTATTCGAGCCCTCGAGGCCCCTGGCTTGTATTATGATGCTTGTATGACTTATTTATGTTGTAGAGTTGTGTTGTGATATCTTCCCGTGAGTCCCTGATCGTGATCGTACACATTTGCGTGCATGATTAGTGTACGGTCAAATCGGGGGCGTCACAAGTTGGTATCAGAGCCGACTGCCTGTAGGAACCCCCCTTCCACACTCCTTGGCCGAAGTCGAGTCTAGACATTGCAAAACTTTTACTAACATGGCTGTGCGGCTTACGGGCCCACGTCGCCATTGGGTGGTACTAGGATCTTTTACTCCTCGACCTTTACTCTGGGACTCTGAACTCTCTTCTACTCGGGTTAAACGAATTTACTAACTCTAACACTAGGATCCCGTGACCGCGTTCACCCCAAAGATGGATAAGCCATAGTTGTTTCTTAGAATAGTATTTTGAACAATTCACACACTGTCATTTGACTCCTTTGAAACGTCTTTGCTTTCAGATGGAACCCACGAGGCAGGTCGTTCGCCACACGATGGCCATTGGTGCCTCGGGATCACCTGCGGTGCTAGCTGAGATGATGACCTATCTGGGTTATCGCTGGCACCCTGAGTTCACCGTCTACGAGGAGTACCAGGACTTTAACCAGGAGCAGTACCGTGCCATCGTCCACCTCTACTCTCGGGAGTACGACTCCACTACTGTGCTGCACACCGCACATGGTGTTGGTGTGACCATCGATATGGCTGTCCACGATGCAGCCTATGCTGCTCTGACACGTCTTCGTGGAGAGTATCGGGAGTTGGACACCTCCCCTTTCAGGCACATTGCTATCGCCTCTGATGTTGGTGCGGAGGGATACTATACTGCTGCCTACTCCACTGTCACCCGAGAGCCCTTCTACCATCAGCACCTGGTTCTGCATGCTGATGGGCTGGATCGAGCTAACCGAGCTCTTCGCCACGAGATGTACACCACCCGTCAGCACCTTTACCGTGCTCTGACGCTGCTGCACCCCTTTGTCCGGTCTGGACAGGTACCGCGTGCTGCGATCTACCCAGCCAGGACCGTGATGCCCCACGGTGTCGGTTGGCCAGAGGTGGGAGGCTACTCTCCCGCACTTGGTCCTCTTCTGCCACCTGAGCGTCGGGCTCTACACCTGAGTATCCGCGGCCCCCAGTCTGCTGACGTGGAGGACTATCCGTTGCCTCACTACCAGCTGTCGGGCTACGATTACCTCCACAGTACCTCTTGGGACTGATGTAGGCTTGATTGTAGTATTAGTTGCAGTCGCCGCGAGCCTGTGTGCCGCCTATGATGTTTTAGTCTATGTACTGAACTCTATGTACTGAACTCTATGCATGACCCCTTTTGTAAGTTATGCCGACTACTATGTAGTAGCTATCGTGCTCCTTTCAATTATGCATGTTTCATCATGAATGATTCTTGTCATTGCAAATTTTCTCAATGCTGAACTACCCCTGTTATATATTAGCAGGATGGTTAGACCAGGTGGTCGTGGTCGTGGTGGCGATGCCCCACCACCACCTGAGTACATGGCTGGTATGATCCAACAGTTTGAACTGAACCGCCAATTCATGGAAAATATGATGGCTCAGTTTCCTCGCCCCAATATGAACCAACAGCCAGCTCAAGTGACTCTTCAAGATTTCATACGCCTCAACCCAACCATCTACCGCAGCTCAACTCAGCCTCTGGATGCTGATGACTGGCTCCGTGACATCACCTATGAGATGGAGTCTGCTGATGTAGCCCCTGCCAGCTATGTCAATTTTGCTTCCTTCTTCTTGAAGGGACCCGCAGCTCAATGGTGGGACAGCCACAGGCGTACTCTGCCAGCTGGAACAATCATCACCTGGCCAGACTTCCAAGCTGCTTTCCGTGCCCGCTTCATTCCTCAGGGAGTCATGGACCGGAAGAAGCGTGAGTTCCGCAACCTCACCCAAGGCAACAAAACTGTCGAAGCTTATCAGCGGGAGTTTCTGGACTTGTCCCGCTATGCTGAAGAAGACATTGCAACTGATGCACGCAGACAGGAGAAGTTCCGTGATGGACTACAAGCTGACATCAAGCTCGCACTTCTAGTGCATGACTTCGCCGATTTCGCCACCTTGGTGAATAAGGCCATCAATGTCGAGACTGGTCTGCAGGAATACCAGAGCTCTCAGAGGCGCAACCGTGACACGGGCTCATCTTCGGGCTCGCCCTCACAGAAGCGTAAGATATGGATCCCGAACAGCATGTATCGTCCAAATGCACCTGCTCCCAGGAAATCTTATGCTGCACCGCGTCTGCCTCCTCCACCATCTAGGCAGTCAAAGCTACCAGCTCCCCCACCTGGGGCTCCTGTTCCCACTCCCGATAATGGTCTGTGCTTCAAGTGTGGTCAACCGGGTCACTTTGCCAGGAACTGCTATCAGAATCAGAATCAACTGGCCCTTCCAGCAGCTGGCCGTGGTAACAACCAGCCCCGCAACAACAATGCTAAGTCTCATGGTCGTGCTCATGCCAACCACGTTGATCTCAGCGAAGCTCAAGACCAGCCTGCTACTGTGATGGGTACACTCCTCGTAAATTCAGTACCAGCATCCGTTTTATTTGATACAGGAGCATCCCACTCATTCATTTCAGCAGAATTTGCATTCCTGCATGGCATTAATCACGAAGAGATAAACACTCCGCTAGTGGTACACACCCCTGCGGGCCAATGTCAAACCTCTATGGTTAGTCGCGATGTTACTGTTGAAATTGAAGGACTGGAATTTCTTGTCTCTCCCATCGTACTGAAGTCCTGTAGCATTGATCTCATTCTGGGAATGAATTGGTTAAAAGCGCATACTGCTTCAATCGTTTGCACCACTAAGACCGTCCATCTGCTACACCCTTCAGATGAGATAGTTACTTACCAAGCCCATCTGGTGCAAAATGCCGAGGCAAGGCTCTATGCATTGAATGCATTGAACGCTGCACCACTCGAGGGCATTGAAAACATTCCCGTCGTGCGTGAATTCCTCGACGTCTTCCCTGAAGAACTTCCGGGGATTCCCCCTGCTAGAGCTGTCGAATTCATCATCGACTTGAAACCAGGCACCACTCCTATAGCCAAGCGACCCTACAAAATGCCGCCGCATGAACTCCTTGAGCTTAAGGAGGAAATCGACAAGTCTCTTCGCAAAGGATTCATTCGCCCAAGTTGCTCTCCTTGGGGAGCACCTTCTCTCTTTGTCAAGAAGAAGGATGGGACAAACCGGTTAGTTCAAGACTACCGTCCTATAAACCAAGCTACCATTCAGAATAAATACCCTCTTCCTCGGATCAATGATCTGTATGATCAACTGGCGGGTTCGTCAGTGTTCTCTAAGCTCGACTTGAGGTTGGGCTACCACCAGATCCGTGTTCGCGAAGAGGATATCCCAAAGACCGCCTTCGTGACTCGCTATGGTTCATACGAGTACACCGTCATGTCTTTCGGTTTAACCAATGCTCCAGCCACCTTCTCTCGTCTGATGAACTACATATTCATGGATTACCTCGACAAGTTCGTCGTGGTTTATCTGGATGATATCCTGATATTTTCCAAGAACGAAGAAGAACATGCTGAACATCTTCGACTTGTGCTGGAAAAGCTACGAGAACATCAACTATATGCCAAGTTCTCTAAATGTGAATTCTGGCTACCCGAAGTAACCTATCTGGGCATGTCATCTCTAAGGATGGTATTGCCGTCAACCCCGAGCGAGTTCAGGCTATTCTTGATTGGACTCCTCCCAAGAACGTTAAGCAAGTCAGAAGTTTTCTCGGTCTCGCCAGCTATTGCCGTCGATTTGTCGAGAACTTCTCTAAGATCGCCAGGCCTCTGACTAACCTGTTGCATAAGGGCGTCAAGTTCCAATGGACAGACAAATGTCAGGAAAGTTTCCAGGCACTCAAAGACAAGTTGACTTCTGCCCCAGTTCTAGCTCCACCTGATACTAAGAAGGACTTCGTCATTTACTGCGACGCTTCCCGTCAAGGATTAGGCTGTGTCCTAATGCAAGACCGCAAAGTGATTGCTTATGCCTCTCGACAATTGCGCCCTCACGAAGAGAACTACCCAGTTCACGACCTCGAACTTGCTGCCGTCATTCATGCGCTGAAGCAGTGGCGACATTACCTTCTCGGTAATCGTTGCGAGATCTTCACTGACCACCAAAGTCTGAAGTATCTGTTTACTCAGCCAGATCTGAACCTCCGTCAACAGAGATGGATGGAGCTCGTTGCAGACTTTGACTTGGGTATTTCCTATACGCCAGGCAAGGCTAATGTAATGGCTGATGCCTTGAGCCGCAAGTCTTACTGCAACCACCTCCAGGTTCATAAAGTTCAGCCCTCACTTGTTGAAGAATTCAGGAAGCTGAACCTCCATATTGTTCCTCCGGGTGCACTCGCTCCCCCTCCTAAGAATTTGGCAAGGTGAACCTCCACGTTGTTACCCAGGGTTCCCTCAATACCCTAGTTGCTAAACCAGATCTCGAGGACAGCATCAAAAGGCTACAGAGGTATGACTCTGAAGCCCACAAGATTAAGCGCTACCTCGCAGAAGGAAAGCCCTCATTCTTCACCATTTCTGAAGATGGCACCCTATACTTCAAGGGCCGCCTAGTGGTGCCATGTGCAGAGAAAAACCTGGATATGACACAGGAAGTTATGAAAGAAGCTCATGATACGCCTCTATGTATCCATCCTGGTAGTACAAAGATGTACCAAGATATCCGTCAGAGATTCTGGTGGACTAATATGAAGCAAGACATTGCTCGTTATGTTGCTGAGTGTGACGTTTGCCGTCGTATCAAAGCAGAACATCAAAGGCCTGCTGGAACTCTGCAACCTATCTCTATTCCTGAATGGAAATGGGACCATGTTGAGATGGACTTCGTCACTGGATTTCCCAAATCGCAGAAAGGTAATGATGCTATTCTTGTCGTCATTGACCGGCTTTCCAAAGTTGCACATTTCCTGGCAGTCAAAGAAACGATCACTGCTAGCCAGTTGGCAACGCTCTATATGTCCAGGATTGTTTCACTCCACGGTATTCCATTGGTTATCAGCTCAGACCGTGGCAGCTTATTCACTTCAAGATTCTGGGCAAGTTTCCAAGAAGCAATGGGAACTCATCTGTCATTCAGTACTGCGTTTCATCCTCAATCGCAAGGACAAGTTGAACGCGTCAATCAAGTTCTCGAAGACATGCTTCGAGCTTGCGTTATTTCCTTCGGCAAGAAATGGGAGGAATCTCTCCCGTATGCTGAGTTCTCTTATAATAATAGCTATCAAGCTAGTCTGAAGATGGCCCCCTTCGAAGTGTTATATGGACGAAAGTGCCGAACCCCTCTGAACTGGTCAGAAACTGGGGAACGTCCACTCTTCGGTCCGGATATTATCCAAGATGCCGAAGAACAAGTCCGCATTATTCGCGAGAATCTCAAGACTGCTCAGTCACGTCAGAAGAGTCAGTATGACCGTCATCATAAAGACATGGTCTATCAACCTGGCGAAAAGGCTTATCTTCGAGTCACACCTATGAAGGGTGCTCACCGCTTCGGGATCAAGGGCAAACTAGCTCCTCGCTATATTGGCCCATTCACTATTCTCGAAAGGCGTGGAAAAGTGGCATACCAACTGGAACTACCGCCGAACCTTTCTCAGGTTCACGATGTGTTCCATGTGTCACAGCTCCGCCGTTGCTTCAAGGATCCAATCCGAGCTGTGGATCATGAAGTGCTCGAATTGCAGCAAGACCTCTCCTATAAGGAGCATCCGGTCCGCATTCTCGACCAAGCTGAACGCCGCACACGTCAGAAGGCGATCAAGTTTCTCAAAGTCCAGTGGTCGCACCATTCTGAAGATGAGGCCACTTGGGAACGAGAGGATCGTCTGCGCGAAGAATACCCCGCACTGTTTCCTTCTACCTCCTAAATCTCGGGACGAGATTTCTTGTAGTGGAGGAGATTTGTAACACCCTGAGAATCATGCTACAGTAACCCCCTGTGATTAAGCTAATCATGTTGCTAAACAGGGCTTGATCACATTTGAATCACCTTCCTTTCAAACTCCTAGTTCAAACTTCAAATATAATTAAAGTGGAAAATAAAAGTTTTCAAAAATTCAAACAAAAATGTTCAGTGGGTGCTAAATAATACACTGGTAATTATGGTGGAGAAACACATTTTTATAAAATGTCTAAATACTTTTAAATGAAATAAAACAGAAAAGGAAATAAACAAATAAAGAGAAAACAGAAAACAAAACAGTCAGAGGAAAAGAAAAAAAGGAGCAGGCCTCCCCCCCACTGGACCCGTGGCCCATCTGCACCGAACCGCGGCCCAAGCTGGGCCGCCACCCGCAGCCGCGACCCCGGCCCAGCCCACCTCCCCCCCCCCCGCGTCCCCTTCCTGTTCCCCCGACCGGGTCGGAACAGGGGCGCGCTGCGCCCGACCCCCTCGCCGCACCGACGCCGGAGGGGATAAGGTCGCCAGCCCCCGCGCCTCCTCGGGCCTCTCTCCCACTCACCCCGCTCTCCCTCTCGGCCCCCGCGCCTCCCTCTTCCCTCCCCCGGATCCGCGCCGCTCTCCTCTTCCCCACGCCCGACGCGCTCGCCGCCGTTCCCGTCGTTCACGCGGCCACCGTGCCCCACTCGCCACCTCGCCGTGTCGTACGACGTCGCCGCCCTCGACTACACCTCCTCCGCCTCTCCGTCGAAGCTCGGAGCCACTGCAACGGCCTCCCCGAGCTCGCCTTCAACCTCGGACGCCGGTGACCCCCTTCTTCCCCGGCGACGACCTGCTGCTACTAAGCACCCACGGGCCTTTCTTGCGCCGCGCGGTGAGCTCCTCTACCTCCTCCCCCTCTCCGTTAGCTCGCCCGCGCTCCGTAGCTGCTCCCCGCGCGCGCCCGAACGCCACGCCGCGGAGCTCGCCGCCGGCGTGTCTCCGGTGACCAAATGGTCACGGGCGTTGGCCCGCTAGCCCGACCGCACCGTGCCGCACCCGCCTAGGTAGTTAGTTCGGCCGTTCGCGCGCTCTAGCGTAGCTTCCGTCGGGCACCCGTAGCACCTCGCCGCCGGCGAGCTCGTAGCGGTCGTTCCCGGCCGTTCCAGCCCCTCCGACCACCGCCGTTGGACGCGCGACGTCGAGCCGCGTCGAACGCGCCCAGCCCCGCCCCCGCAAACCCACTGTGGGTGAAACCCGCACCCCTCCCGAGCCGCGCCGCCGTGCGTCTGGTCGCCGGCGTTGCTCCGGCGCCGGCCGCCGACGTGGCACACCTGCGGCCACCCCTGGGTCACTGCCAGTGGCCCCCACGGGCCCCAGTTGACTGGGTTGACCCAGTCAACTGCTGACTGGGCAGGCCCAGTCACTGACATGCGGGCCCCGCCGCTAAAATTAAAAAAAAAGAAAAGAAAAAGAAAATGTTTTATAAATAAAAATAATTAGTTTAAATAATCTCTCACTGACAGGTGGGCCCAGTAGTTAATTAACTAAAAGTTAATTAGTTTAATCCTCTGTTAACCCACTGTCTATGACAGGTGGGTCCCCCGTGTCAGTTTGACCAGTCAACCCGGACTGTTGACCGCTGACGTCACTCCTACGTCATGCTGACGTCATATCCCTTTTTCTGTTAATTAAATAATTCCAGAAATTCAAATAAACTTTGAAAATTCATATCTTTTAAACCGTAACTCGGATGAAAATGTTTTCTATATGAAAGTTGCTCAGAACGACGAGACGAATCCGAATACGCAGTCCGTTCGTCCACCACACCTCCCTAACCTATCGAACTAGCAACTTTCCCCCTCCGGTCCGTCTGTCCGAAAACGCGAAACATCGGGAATACCTCCCGGATGTCCCCCCCTTCACCGGTACCACCTACTGTCGCGTTAGGACACCCCTAGCACCGCTCATTGTCATGTCACGCATCGTCATGCTTATGTTTGCATTGTATTTACTGTTTCTTCCCCCTCTTCTCTCCGGTAGACTACGAGACCGACACTGCTGCTGCCCAGTTCGACTACGGAGTCGACGACCCCTCCTACTTGCCAGAGCAACCAGGCAAGCCCCCCCCTTGATCACCAGATATCGCCTACTCTACTCTCTACTGCTTGCATTAGAGTAGTGTAGCATGTTACTGCTTTCGATATCCTATTCTGATGCATAGCCTATCCTTGCTACTACTGTTGATACCTTTACCTGCAATCCTACATGCTTAGTATAGGATGCTAGATTTCCATCAGTGGCCCTACATTCTTGTCCGTCTGCTGTGCTATACTATCGGGCCGTGATCACCTGGGCGGTGATCACGGGTATATACTTATATACTATATACATGACACATGTGATGATTAAAGTCGGGTCGGCTCGTAGGAGTACCCGCAAGTGGATCTTTGTGGCGGAGCGACAGGGCAGGTTGAGACCGCCTAGGTGAGAGGTGGGCCTGGCCCTGGTCGGCGTTCGCGAATACTTAACACGCTTAACGAGATCTTGGTATTTGATCTGAGTCTGGCCATTTGGTCTATACGCACTAACCATCTACGTGGGAGTAGTTATGGGTATCCCGACGTCGTGGTATCAGCCGAAGCTCTTTTGACGTCAGCGACTGAGTGGCGCGCGCCGTGTTGGACCGCTTTGACGTAACCGCCGTGATCGTGTGGGTTGCTAGGTCTGCTCGCGGCCGCGTTCGCAACGTGCAGGTGTGCATAGGGCGATGGGCCCAGACCCCTGCGCGCATAGGTTTAGACCGGCGTGCTGACCTCTCTGTTGAGCCTAGGTGGGGCTGCGACGTGTTGATCTTACGAGGCCGGGCATGACCCAGAAAAGTGTGTCCGGCCAAATGGGATCGAGCGTGTTGGGTTATGTGGTGCACCCCTGCAGGGAAGTTTATCTATTCGAATAGCCGTGTCCCTCGGTAAAAGGACGACCCGGAGTTGTACCTTGAGCTTATGACAACTAGAACTGGATACTGAATAAAATACACCCTTCCAAGTGCCAGATACAACCCGGTGATCGCTCTCTAACAGGGCGACGAGGAGGGGATCGCCGGGTAGGATTATGCTATGCGATGCTACTTGCTGCAAGATACAGAAGCGTAGTCTTCGACAGGACTAGCTTTCCCCCTCTTATTCTGGCATTCTGCAGTTCAGTCCACTGATATGCCCCTTTACACATATACCCATGCATATGTAGTGTAGCTCCTTGCTTGCGAGTACTTTGGATGAGTACTCACGGTTGCTTTTCTCCCTCTTTTCCCCTTTCTATACCGGATTGTCGCAACCAGATGCTGGAGTTCAGGAGCCAGACGCCACCGTCGACGACGACACCTACGACACTGGAGGTGCCTACTACTACGTGCAGTCCGCTGACGACGACCAGGAGTAGTTAGGAGGTCCCAGGCAGGAGGCCTTGCCTTTTCGATCGTTGCTACTTTTGTGCTAGCCTTCTTAAGGCAAACTTGTTTAACTTATGTCTGTACTCAGATATTGTTGCTTCCGCTGACTCGTCTATGATCGAGCACTTGTATTCGAGCCCTCGAGGCCCCTGGCTTGTATTATAATGCTTGTATGACTTATTTATGTTGTAGAGTTGTGTTGTGATATCTTTCCGTGAGTCCCTGATCGTGATCGTACACATTTGCGTGCATGATTAGTGTACGGTCAAATCGGGGGCGTCACAAGTTGGTATCAGAGCCGACTGCCTGTAGGAACCCCCCCTTCCACACTCCTTGGCCGAAGTCGAGTCTAGACATTGCAAAACTTTTACTAACATGGCTGTGCGGCTTACGAGCCCACGTCGCCATTGGGTGGTACTAGGATCTTTTACTCCTCGACCTTTACTCTGGGACTCTGAACTCTCTTCTACTCGGGTTAAACGAATTTACTAACTCTAACACTAGGATCCCGTGACCGCGTTCACCCCAAAGATGGATAAGCCATAGTTGTTTCTTAGAATAGTATTTTGAACAATTCACACACTGTCATTTGACTCCTTTGAAACGTCTTTGCTTTCAGATGGAACCCACGAGGCAGGTCGTTCGCCACACGATGGCCATTGGTGCCTCGGGATCACCTGCGGTGCTAGCTGAGATGATGACCTATCTGGGTTATCGCTGGCACCCTGAGTTCACCGTCTACGAGGAGTACCAGGACTTTAACCAGGAGCAGTACCGTGCCATCGTCCACCTCTACTCTCGGGAGTACGACTCCACTACTGTGCTGCACACCGCACATGGTGTTGGTGTGACCATCGATATGGCTGTCCACGATGCAGCCTATGCTGCTCTGACACGTCTTCGTGGAGAGTATCGGGAGTTGGACACCTCCCCTTTCAGGCACATTGCTATCGCCTCTGATGTTGGTGCGGAGGGATACTATACTGCTGCCTACTCCACTGTCACCCGAGAGCCCTTCTACCATCAGCACCTGGTTCTGCATGCTGATGGGCTGGATCGAGCTAACCGAGCTCTTCGCCACGAGATGTACACCACCCGTTAGCACCTTTACCGTGCTCTGACGCTGCTGCACCCTTTGTCCGGTCTGGACAGGTACCGCGTACTGCGATCTACCCAGCCAGGACCGTGATGCCCCACGGTGTCGGTTGGCCAGAGGTGGGAGGCTACTCTCCCGCACTTGGTCCTTTTCTGCCACCTGAGCACCGGGCTCTACACCTGAGTATCCGCGGCCCCCAGTCTGCTGACGTGGAGGACTATCCGTTGCCTCACTACCAGCTGTCGGGCTACGATTACCTCCACAGTACCTCTTGGGACTGATGTAGGCTTGATTGTAGTATTAGTTGCAGTCGCCGCGAGCATGTGTGCCGCCTATGATGTTTTAGTCCATGTACTGAACTCGTACTGGACTCTATGCATGACCCCTTTTGCAAGTCATGCCGACTACTATGTAGTAGCTATCGTGCTCCTTTCAATTATGCATGTTTCATCATGAATGATTCTTGTCATTGCAAATTTTCTCAATGCTGAACTACCCCTGTTATATATTAGCAGGATGGTTAGACCAGGTGGTCGTGGTCGTGGTGGCGATGCCCCACCACCACCTGAGTACATGGCTGGTATGATCCAACAGTTTGAACTGAACCGCCAATTCATGGAAAATATGATGGCTCAGTTTCCTCGCCCCAATATGAACCAACAGCCAGCTCAAGTGACTCTTCAAGATTTCATACGCCTCAACCCAACCATCTACCGCAGCTCAACTCAGCCTCTGGATGCTGATGACTGGCTCCGTGACATCACCTATGAGATGGAGTCTGCTGATGTAGCCCCTGCCAGCTATGTCAATTTTGCTTCCTTCTTCTTGAAGGGACCCGCAGCTCAATGGTGGGACAGCCACAGGCGTACTCTGCCAGCTGGAACAATCATCACCTGGCCAGACTTCCAAGCTGCTTTCCGTGCCCGCTTCATTCCTCAGGGAGTCATGGACCGGAAGAAGCGTGAGTTCCGCAACCTCACCCAAGGCAACAAATCTGTCGAAGCTTATCAGCGGGAGTTTCTGGACTTGTCCCGCTATGCTGAAGAAGACATTGCAACTGATGCACGCAGACAGGAGAAGTTCCATGATGGACTACAAGCTGACATCAAGCTCGCACTTCTAGTGCATGTCATACTTTATAGAACCTATGGCTGAGGCATAGGGAATGACTTTCATTCTCTCTCTATCTTCTGCCGTGGTCGGGCTTTGAGTCTTACTCAACTTCACACCTTGCAACACAGGCAAGAACTCCTTCTTTGATTGTTCTATTTTGAACTACTTCAAAAACTTGTCAAGGTATGTACTAATTGAAAAAACTCCTTTCAAACACTCCTTTATGCTTTCCAGAAAATTCTACATCATTTCCGATTAGCAATATGTCATTCACATATACTTATCAGAAAGGCTGTAGTGCTCCCACTCACTTTCTTGTAAATACGGGCTTCACCGCAAGTCTGTATAAAACTATATGCTTTGATCAACTCATCAAAGCGTATATTCCAACTCCGAGATGCTTGCACCAGTCCATAGATGGATCGCTGGAGCTTTGCATACTTTGTTAGTACCTTTAGGATCGACAAAACCTTCTGGTTGCACCACATACAACTCTTCTTTAAGAAATCCATTAAGGAATGCAGGTTTGACATCCATTTGCCAAATTTCATAAAATGCGGCAATTGCTAACATGATTCGGACAGACTTTTAAGCATCGATACAAGTGAGAAAATCTCATCGTAGTCAACACCTTGAACTTGTCGAAAACATTTTTGCGACAATTCGAGCTTTGTAGATAGTAACACTACTATCAGCGTTCGTCTTCCTCTTGAAGATCCATTTGTTCTCTATTGCTTTGCCGATCATCGGGCAAGTCAACCAAAGTCCATACTTTGTTTTCATACATGGATCCCATCTCAGATTTCATGGCCTTAAACCATTTTGCGAAATCTGGGCTCATCATGGCTTCCTCATAGTTCGTAGGTTCGTCATGGTCAAGTAACACGACCTCCAGAACAGGATTACCGTACCACTGTGGTGCGGACCGTACTCTGGTTGACCTACGAGGTTCGGTAGTAACTTGATCTGAAGTTTTATGATCATCATCATTAATCTTCCTCACTAATTGGTGTAGGCATCACTGGAACTGATTTCTGTGATGAACTATTTTTCAATTCGGGAGAAGGTACAATTAACTCATTGAGTTCTACTTTCCTCCCACTCACTTCTTTCGAGAGAAACTCCTTCTCTAGAAAGGATCCATTCTTAGCAACAAAGATCTTGCCTTCGGATCTGTGATAGAAAGTGTACCCAACATATTCTTTTGGGTATCCTATGAAGACGCACTTCTTCGATTTGGGTTTGAGCTTATCAGGTTGAAACTTTTTCACATAAGCATTGCAACCTCAAACTTTAAGAAACGACAGTTTAGGTTTCTTGCCAAACCATAGTTCATACGGTGTCATCTCAACGGATTTAGACGGTACCCTATTTAACGTGAATGTAGCTGTCTCTAGTGCATAACCCCAAAATGATAGTGGTAAATCGGTAAGAGACATTATAGATTGCACTATATCCAATAAAGTATGGTTATGACGTTCGGACACACCATATGCTGTGGTGTTCCAGGTGGCATGAGTTTGTGAAACTATTCCACATTGTTTTAATTGAAGGCCAAACTCCTTTATATACGTGTGACGATCAGAAGTGCACCACCAGAACTGCCGCCCACCAACATGTGCCACCACGGTCACCAAACCATCAACGCCGTCTCTCTGAGCCACCGACACGAGACCTGGGGGAGGGACGAAGAGCCAGCGGGCTTGGGGGCATCCGCCACTCAGCCGACGGGTGGGGACTACCACCACCGCTGCCGCGGAGCCGACCGGACAGGACGACAGGAGCTTACCAGGCCCGCACAGGCCCGGCCGGACCTCGAAGAATCCGGACAACCCCTGCCGCCACGCTGCAGCACATCGGCCGACGAGGCCGCCACCGCCCGCAACCCCCGACGCCGCGCCATCTCCACCAGGGAGCCGCGCCGAGGCGCGCCGGAGCGCCGGCCCGCCCCAACCCAAATGAGGCCCAGATATGGGCGGAGCAGAAGCCGGAGGCCAGCCGCACCACCACGCGCCCCGCGGCCAATGGCCGCGCCGCCGCATCAGGAACGCCTGCTACCCGCGGGAACGCCGCCGAGTCGCACCATCGGAGGCCGAGGAGTACCGCCGCCGGCCACCGACGCCCGAGCAGGGATGACCGCACGCGGGGATAGGTAGACCCGCCGCCGCCGACACCACGCGGGCAAGGCCCGGCGGCGCACGCTGGCGGCGGCGGGAGGAGGGAGGAGCGGCGGGGGGGGGGGGGAGGGGCGCTGGGAGGAGCCGGAAGGGGCCCCCGGTCGCCTCGCTCGGGGAGGCGACACAGGGAGGAGGGAGGCCCTCCTCGGTGCTGCCCCGCGGCGCCGTACGGAGCCGCTTGATGCGTCCCTCTCCTCTGTGCGTCCTACCCAGGCAGGAAAGGTGAGATCCATCAGACCATCATCCTTCGTCGTTGGGTTGGATCTCCCCTTTTCTCGTGTGCTTTTGGTGGAGTGGATGAGTGACAGGAAGGATAATCTACAGGTGAATTTGGCCACGGTGCTTCAGAATCGATCGACAATGGACAGTGGATCACACGAGGGGATTAATAGCTGAGCAAACTACTGGAGAATGAAGAGATGGAGAAGGAACAGACAGAAATAATAATATAGTGGGGAGATAAAAGAACAGGCCTTTATTACGGATAGAAAACTTGGTCTTCATTATCGATTAATTCACGCCCGAGGAGGTGGGCGTGCTATGGGGAATGCATGAGTGTGACGTGGCTGCATCGTTGATGTGTACATGTTGCATGTCAATATAGAATGACGTGGCACATCGCTGATGTGGACAGTGTGCATGGTGAGAGAATAGGAAGTAGTGGGGAGCAACTTCTTAAGAATGGTAGATAAGAAGGGGAAAAGAAACTACCTCAATGCTTGTCATTAACAGTTTCTTTAACCTAAATCTGCGATGCAATGATAAACAAATGCTACACTATGCATATTCTGAAAGCAGAAGAATTTGATCCGCCCGGGGATCTAGTTTGCAATCCTAGCTCCTCTTCTTCTCGGAGAGCATGTTCTTGAACCATAACGCTGAGTCCTTTGGGTACCTCTTCAGAGTCTTGTAGTCCACATAGACAATACCGAAACGGGCGGTGTAGCCGAGTCTCCACTCGAAGTTGTCAAGCAGAGACCAAGCAAAGTACCCGATCACCCGGGCGCCATCGTCTATCGCCTTCTTGAGCTCGGTTATGTAGTCTCTGTAGTACCGGATTCTTACTGTGTCGCGCACACCATCAGCGATGCTGATGTTGCCAGGTTGGTCCATCCCTGTCACATCATAACATTGATCATTCATGTCCATATGAGAACGACAAGTAGTAATTTGTTTAACCGGAAGAAACAATTGTTATTTGAGATGTTGAGTACCGTTTTCAGCAAGGATCATTATAGGATTTCCATATCTTTCTTTAACATAGGTCACAGCCTTGTTGATTCCCCATGGCACAATGTAAAGCCAGTAGGAGTTTGCCTGCATATATAGACTCAACCAACTTACAGTTACAATGTTCCATAGAAAATCTGCACATATCCATCTTTAAGGTATAGTAAAGAGTAATCCAGAACTACACTTACATGAGCTCCAATAGGCACGCCATTTCGTTTAACTGCAAAGACACGTACACATCACGGGGTCTGAGAATGTGAAGTATCTGCCATAGCAGAAGGAGTTGGCATGAAGGAGAGACAGATCTTACAGACAAATTCAACATGCCAATCATGCTGGTAACTGACAGGCGTGAGGTTCCAAGTCCCATTGTCCTTCATGTAGAAAGAAGTGTATTGGTTGATACCAACATAGTCAATGGATCCTTTAACCATCGTGGACTCGTCATCACTGAAGCGTGGCAACCGATCCTTGACAATCTCGAGCATCGTGAATGGGTAGCGACCATGGATGATGGGGTCAAGGAACCTGCAAGGACATTCATACAGTTTCAGTCTGCTTCCCTCCAAACAAAGTTGGTGAAAGTAGGGTGGCGGACATGTGTTGCAATCTAAACTTGTGAAGTAAAATTTTATCCTGGGGTAAACTGGTTCAGGGTTTACCATCCAAGGTGGAAGTCCCTTGCCCTCTGTGCTGCAGCTTGATCAGCATTACTGTTGCTCAAAGGTTCGTACCACACAAAATCCAAGAGAATTCCAATCCTCCCCTTTTGGTGATGCTATTAAATAGAACAGAATGATTGAATGAAACATAGTTAACATTCAATTTAGGCACTGCCATGGAATATGTGACTCTTCAAGTGAGAAATGACTTGGAGGTAATCTTCAGTCAGTCTTACCTGATACTTGTCACGGTATCGCCGCACAGCCGCAGCATGTGAAAGTATGAGATGGTGCGCGGCAAGGTACGGCTCTGTCGTGGAGTCACCTCCTGCAGAGCACTGAGAACACCTCCCCGGTGCATGGAGGCCAATGTCATACCCCAGAGCAGCGACGCACCTCGGCTCATTGAAGGTAAACCAATTCTTCACCCTGTCTCCGAACACCTTGAAACAGAAATCGGCATAGTCTGCAAACGCGCCCCTTTTGTAAAAATAGAAAAAGTTGGGTGTATCAAAGACATATACTTAAATTCAACTTTGAAATGTGGAACTAATCAATCACTGTATGAAATGCTTACACTATGTTTGGGCTTAGCCAGCCAAGGTACCGCTGATGGAGTGCCAGTGGGAGGTCATAGTGATAGAGGTTTGCATATGGAGTGATGCCTAATCCACCATTATAAGGGTTAATTAAACTAGAAATCTGGACCCTGGCGCTAATTCAGAGCTTCTTGCATGCCTAGCTAGCTAGGTGTAGCAATTCCAGTTACCTTGCTCAAGCATGTAATCTATGAGCCTGTTGTAGTAATCCACTCCTTCCCAGTTCACCTTCTGAGTCCCATCTAGAATTGAATTTCATACACAGCTACACTTCCATGAAAAACTCTTTTGAAAACTGAAACTGCTGCAGCTGGCAGAGAGATCATGGCACATATATACCTGGGAAAATCCTCGACCAAGAGATGGAAAACCGGTAGGCCTCGAAGCCTATGTTCTTCATTATGTCCACATCCTCCTACACCTCATAATTAATAAACACCTCTGTGAAGCATCAAGAGAGGACACACTAGAGAACAGCCGCAAAAACACAGCAATCAGCTGGATGATTAATCGTTGAGTGCACACACCTTGTACCTGTGGTACTCATCGACCG
Source organism: Triticum aestivum (assembly GCF_018294505.1). Lineage (NCBI taxonomy): Eukaryota > Viridiplantae > Streptophyta > Magnoliopsida > Poales > Poaceae > Triticum > Triticum aestivum. Next base: position 1,456,745 of record NC_057802.1, on the reverse strand, counting down.
CCACATCGGCGGTGCCGTTGCTGGCGATCGTCCCTGTCCTCCCAACAACACAGCCCGTTTAGATCCAATATGTATGCCGCAGTAGCACCACTACAACTTGTTCAGTGGAGCTAGGAAAAAAAGCAAGATGAACCAAATCGATAGAAATGTTTTTACCTGGTATCTTGATGAAGGCGTCCCAGATGCTTGGCCCTCGCCCTCCCTGCTCCGCCATCCCCTCCACCTGGTACGCCGAAGTGGCCGTCCCGAACACGAACCCCTCCGGGAAGCCCTGCCGGCTCAGCCCGCCGGCGTCGTGGATCTCGGGGTTGAGCCAGTGGTATTGCGCAGAAGGCAGCAGCACATGAGCAGCTGGCGCTAGTATCAGCAGCACAAGAGCAGCTGCCGCTAGTATCAGCAGCAGCGCCGCCGGGTGCTTCATCGTGTGCGTGAGCGAGGAAGGGGGGTGGGGAGTGAGGCCGGGGGTCAAACCTTGGTCTGCGGGGCTAGATAATAGCAAATGTGTGTTTGTGCGCGACTCATTAAACTAAGTAACTAGGGAACAAACAAGTTTGGACTTTGAAAGATAAAATACGTGCGCGCGCGTACCCAGGCCGGGGCAGCCGCATCGCATGTGCGATGGAACGGGATCTGTTGTTGCCGCTCTCTCTCACGCCGGATTGGAGGTAGACGAAGCACTTTTTCTGGCGACAAATGCCTGGGCAACTAACCCTTGCTATTTTTAGCTCTCTTATGCTTTGTTATTGCTTGGGCCAAAATTTAGTATGCCGAGGTCTTTCCGAATCACACTGATTGGAGAGATATCCCGCGGAGCGTCACCTCAGTGGCGACAGGTCAGTAAGATATGCCCGAATCCTTGAATTAAGGAGGTTGATTGATGAGATGTTGTCGTCCCTTCCATGGGATCGAGGGAGTTGTTGGATGTGCTTAGTATTTGTTTTCCCATGATACGTGGGAAAATAAATAATCGCATGTGGAGGGTCGCTAGATGAGATTTTTCTCCCGTTCGAGGGGTGCAGGTGGTTTGAATTTGATGGACGTGTTTTCTTCTTTCTTCTCAAATCCAAATTTTGAACAGAAATATATTTGTGTTGTGTCCTTCACGTCGACGGCTTCGAAACTAATGAATACATGAAAAGGTAATATCAGTGGCAGTCATAGAACCTGTATCTGATGTTCAATTTAGTTTAGTGCTAAAACTTGCAAAATACGGCATTATATTGCAGTAACATAACTTGTCTATGCCTGCATATACGGTCACTTCTTCCGTATCCAGCTGTATCTCGTGCTCAGTGGCATGTTAGCATGAATACGACCCACATGTCACTGGCCCGGAGTGGTGAGGCGTTGGGTGAGCCACGCATTGACTTTTTCTTTAGAAAGCACCATCGGCTTTTATTTAATTATACACCTACCAGCACATGGTTCGTGAGAAACAAGAATTAAAAATTCACCAAGGGAATGGCGTTATTGCGAGGGCTGGGGTAAGCGATAAGGGAGAGGGAGACTCGGAGTGCAGGAGGCATCGTTTCACATTAGAAAATACTCTGTGTAAAGAAATGTAAGATCGTTTGACCACTAAAATAGTGATCTAAACGACGATCTTATATTTCTTTACAGACAAAGGTAGTAGCATGTTACGGTGAGCGCGAGTGAGGATACACTTTTTACAATATTAACAACATTCATCGATAATTGCATTGATTTAGGTTGGAATCAATGTGATAACATGCATCAAAATCGAGCATACCCTACTAGTTAAATTTGTATTGTAGATGTTGATACTTTCTCAACAGATCTTACCGAAATATGCAAAGCTTGAAGTTTGAAAAATATATACGCTCGCTCCACGTTGCTGGAGTATAATAGTATACCAATAGTGAGAGATATTATCCATCGTGGATCTTATCGTCATCGTGGTCATCTAGGCTCACTTCTCTCACGAAACGAGCGGCAAGCTCATGCTCATCCACCCCGCCGATGACCTTGATCTTGTGCTCTCTCGGCAATATGGCGTTGAAGCCGGCGATGAGGTCAGGCCTATCCCGGAACAGCGCTCCCACCCTCGACGCCACCTCCGCGATGCCGACCCTGCCATGAATCCAAGCCATGCATCAAGCCACAGCTCATAATATTAGTTGGTTAACCACTTTTTAACCACCACACCATGAATGAACTATATATATGTATGGATCACTAGGTACGTACCCGTCCCTCCCGTATTCGTCGAATATGATGCGGAGAAACTCGCGGTATGTGGCCGGGTGCGTGTTCATCACCGCCTTCACGAAGGTCGTCGGCTTCTCTAAACCCGCCGCTTGTTCGTCCGATAGACGGATCCGGTGGCGCTTGGGCAAGAAGGCGTTGAAGCTGACGATGAGGTTGGGGCTGTCCCGGAACAGTGCCGCCACCGTCGACGCCACTTCGGCGACGCCGATCCTGCACGCCGTCAAATGTTGGTCGGTCGATCCATCCATGGAGCAAATTTATACGTTGATCGACATGGATATATATAGGGCATACCTGCCTCTCTTGTAATCAACCATGACGCCGAGGAATTCGCTGTAGCTCGCCGGATGGCGGTTCTCCACAATCTTCATGTACCTCACCGCGTCCTCCAATTCCAAAAACTGCCCGTGGCTGTCCGCCGCGGCCATTGGAGCAGCTAACTAGTAGTAATTACCTTGATTCGATCTATGTCTTTGATTCGATCAAACCCAACTACCATCATATATAGAAACATATAATCGAATCCGTGTCCATCTAGTAGTAATTACCTTGTCCTTGTCACAGACGAACACCCAGCAGCTACTTGACTCACAGCCGTACACGGACGTAGCTGAAGTATAGCAGTAGGACTTTCAGCACAAATATTAAAACCAGCCTGAAAATTAGCTACGCTGACACGGACACCAAGAGCACAGGCAAGCACGTACGTACGAGTCGTCCTATTCCTCGCCTAGCATACGCGCAGGTTGCTTCCAGTAGACGGGCCTATCGATTTCACTGAGCTTGATCAGTTTAGGGGCGAAATCACTAATTGATGAGTACCTCTCAAATATCAATCGTATCTTCTCAGGTTGTGACAAGTGACGCGTGTCATTTGTGGCAACCTGGAAGTTTCCTTTTCTCGTAGATCCATTTATTCGAACTGTTTTATCTTTTAAATCGTGCGTCCAATTCTTTAACCATTTTCATCATTGGATTCCTCACGTCCAAATCTTCAAACTAGATCTCATGTTGATAGGTTTTTTGATGAACTTTTTTTTTCACGAAAAGAACCGAATAAAAAACCAAACCGGGAGCATTTTTTCCTTCTCGAAAGCCGTTTCCGAGAGGCACGGCCATGCCTCTCGCGGAAGCAACTCTATGTCCCTCATGGAAGCAAAACCGTGTCTCTCACGCGAAGCAAAGTCATGCCTCTCGTGGAAGGAAAAAAATATGTTTTTTTTTCGTTTTCGAGAGGCACGGCAGTGCCTCTAGCGGAAGCAAATCCATGCCTTTCGTGAAAGAAAAACCGTGCCTCTGACGGAAAAAAAAAAGAGAAAACACATTTTTTTTTCGTTTTCGAGAGGCAAAACCGTGCCTCTTGCGAAAGAAAAAAATGCGTTTTTTCATTTTTGAGAGGCACGGCTGTGCCTGTTGTGGAAGCAAAAAAAGTGTTTTTCGTGCAAAAAAAATCCTGTCGAAAAGCTAAGAAAGACCGATGGGAACCTAAAAGCCGACAAAAAGCCATCTAAAAAGCTGAAAACGCGTGCGAAAAAATAAAATCCAGAGGAAGCGCCCAGAACGCAACACGTGACAGCGGCTGAGAGCGCGCCATTGGCACTCTCTCAGCCCACCCCAAGTGATCCTTGGGGAGGTTCCCGAACAAGCGCTCCTCAATTAGTTGCTCCCATTTAGAGAGCAACTAATCAGCGAGTACTCCTTGCGTAGCCCCCACAAGGGTCATTTACAGTGAATTGGAAGTGCGTGAGTTGGCGCGCTCTCAGCAGTCGTGTCATGTGTCGCGTGTTTTGGGATTTTAAATGATTTTTTTTGTTTTTTTCCTTTTTCCCTGGTTTTCTTAGGTTTTGCACAACCAAATTTGAAAAAAAAAATTGCAAGAAAAATGAGTTTTGTTTTCATTCTACAACTGGCACGGATTTACTTGTGGTGGAGGCTCATATTTACTTCCTTCCTTGAGAGGCACATATTTACTTCTCGTGAAGAAACAGATTTATTTCCGCGAACTGTGCCTCTCAGAAAAGAGAAAAAACACATTTTGTTTTCTTCAGTGAGAGGCGCACATTTACTTCTCGTGAAGACACAGATTTGCTTCCGCGAGAGACATGACTATGCACCTCAGAAAAGAAAAAAATAAAAAAATTCTTTCACGAGAGGCACGGATTTACTTCTCGTGGACGCATGGATTTACTATCGTGAGAGGTACAGCTATGCCTCTCGAAAAAGGAAAAGAAATTATTTTTTTTGCGAGATGCACAGATTTGCTTCCGCGAGAAGCACAACCGTTTCTCTTCGCAAAGGGGAAAAAAGTGCCCGCGGTTCGATTTTTTCATCCGTTTCTTTTCTGAAAAAAAGTTCATTGAAACCTATCAATATCGGATCTAGTATTGAAGATATCGACACGAAAAATCCAACGGTGAAAATAGTGCAAGACTAGGATACACTGTTTAAGAGATAAAATATTTTGAATAAATGAATCTATGAAGAAAAGGGGAAAACTCCAGATTGCAAAAGTAATGCACATGCAATGTACCATTTGTTTTAACCTCAAAAGGTGAGTGTGACCCATACAAAAAGTTCTACCTAGTTAGTGATTTCGGTTTTACTGTGTGGTTGGGATAATACGATCGCGCGACTATGTCCGGCTTGTACGAGACACGATGCAGCCTCACGTCAAGCATCGCCTAGAATCGGCCGGCCCAACATGTACCGTAGGCTCTTTTTTTTTCTCTCATTCCTTTTTTCCATATTTTTATTTTGTTTTTATTTACATTTTATTATATTTTTAGATATTATATTTGTTATGAAAATAACTTCACTTACATAATTAAAAAATGTTAATCGAGCATTTGAAAACTGTTAAATGTGTGTAAAAAATGTTTCCAACATATAGAAAAATGTACTATCTGCATGTAAAAAATAGAAATAAATATATATATATATATATATATATATATATATATATATATATATATATATATATATATGAGAGAATTTAATCATGCATGTAAAAATGTTAAATATGGATAATAAATGTTCCTGTTGTACACAATATATATATATATATATATATATATATATATATATATATATATATATATATATATAATGTGCATGCAAAAAGGTAGATATTAAAACATATGTATGAAAATATGGTAGTCATGTATTTAAAACATGTTTAAAATGTATAAACAATTTTTTTGGATGTATAGGAAAAATATTGATAGCATCCAACAAATGTTTGTGACTTTTTAATAAAGTTCACACGTTTCAAAAAATGTATATGACATTGTATAAAAAAGACTGGTCATGTTATTGGAAATACTAAACATATATCAAATAAATGCTGCAGATGTATATGAAAAATGTACAATTTTTAGGAAAAATGTAAACATCAAACATGTATTTGAAAAAAATGTTAACCATCGTTAATTGTGTATGAAAATATTCTTGATGTATACGAAACACGTAGACATAAAAAACATTAGTATAAAAAATATTAATTGTGTATTTCAGAAATGTCAAGATGCATAAAAAGGCGTTTCACATGTAGATGAAAAATATACATAGAGAACCAAGAAAGGATACAAACAACATATCAAAAAGAGTCCAATGCAAACCAAAGAAAACCCAATGTAATAGAAAGAGAAATGAAGAAAACCGAAGATAATCAATGTAACTCGGAGAAAGAAGCAAAGAAAAGAAAGAAAAAGGAAATAACAGTGAAAACTGAGACAAATAAAGAAAACCAGTCAAAAACAAAGAAAACATAAGTTATAATGCAGAGAAAACAAAAACAAAGAAAACCAGTGAAAGAGCAAAATGAACCAATTACAAGAACAAAAGAAAGTGAAAAGGAGAAAAAAACAGAGGAAACTAGAGCACAGCGAATGTGCAACGCGTGAACCAATTATTTAAACTTATCAATTAAGATATATATTAGAATGTTTTAGAATATTAAAATTTCCAAACATATTAGAAAAATATTTATAAAGATTGATTTTGTTTTTCCTATTTAGAAAATTTCTACATCAAGCAGTTTTTTGTACATTAATTTTCGACATTAGTTTTTTTAAATACAAATCATGTTTTTCCTCTTTAACGAGCGGTTATTTATTCAAATTTTAGTTACATATGTTAAATGCCTAAAAATGCGCTGAATGTATTGAATATGTCAAACTTACGGGTTTTGACATGTAACATGTGATGGTGGTTGCTTACTATAAAAAATGTATATGGCAAACGATGAAGCAACAGTCATTTTATCTTCAAACTTGACTAGTTCCCTCTCAAAACCACAGTTCTTCCTCGGAGATGATTCGGCTTACAAGTAGTGTACGTCACAATATTTTACCACAATCTCTAGGTATCATGTAATGACGTTGTCTTAGGTTTCATGTTTTTCGGTCATTGTTTGCATTTTCTATAATTAAAAACAATAAAGCTCCATGTTCAGGGTCGAGTCATGGCACCTTGCTGTTTGGTTTTCAGGGCTGAGTCATGTACATGTTATGGTGTATGTTCAGTGCATAAAAAGTTTCAAGTTTAAGTGACGAAGCAATCAACACTGCGCAAAACTAAAAAAATTACTCATTACAATAGCTCGCCTCGCTACAGTACTCAGAAACGAGCCGGCCCAATCGCGTTGGCCCGATGTGTTTGGACGACATTTGGCGACAGTGAGCCAAAAATAGGAGGTCCCATGCTTTTCGTTAACAAGTGTTGCAGTAAACACAAAATAGGAAGTCGCAACTTTTAGCTTTCTTCACTAGTATACCTTGATCTAGCTTTTTATCTCTTTTAGTAAAATGTCCCGTACAAGATTCTTTTTTAGCAAAAGAGTCCGTGCGTTGCAACGGGACAAAAAATATAACACACGCTCTTAACCCAACAACCATCACTCAAGACCACAATAGGTCCATCTCTTTTATTTTAGCGAGGCATCATATTTGTATTGCCGCTTATCCTCCTTCTCTCCCTCGCCGGCGGTGGCCTCAGTGCTCACAGAAACCAAGACGTGTTTGAATGTGGTTAATCCTAAGGCGTCTCTCTCTCTCTCTCCCTCTCTCTCGCTTTCTCTCACTCTCGTGATGAGAAATCTGTTGTTTTTCCCTGCGACATTTTTCATAGGTATGCATGTGTAGTTATCGATGTTTTCTTTTTCCTATATGATTATAGTGGGTGTTTATTTGTAATCCAGATCGCCGCCGGTACGAAAGAAAAAACAGATCGTGCGTTATAGATTACAAGTTTGCTTCCAAAATAATATTAAAAAATATTTAACAGGTAAAATTAACATCATATTCAGATTCCGCACATTTTTCTAATCAAATTTCATATATAACATGTTAAAATCGAAGTTACGGTTTAAAGGATACGAATAATTTAGAAAATCATTTGTTTCATTTAAATTTCTTTCAAAATAATATTAAAAAATACTTAGCAGGTAAAAATAATCTTATATTCATATTCTACATATTTTCCTAATCAAATTTCATATATAACATGTTTAAATCGAAATTATAGTTTAAAAGATATGAATAATTTAGGAAAGCATTTGTTTGACTTAAATATGATCCGCGCATGAATTACATAAAAGGTCAGGTTTTTTTTATAAAAACATAAAATAACGGTTCGGATGTGACTTATGTCCGGACTGCAGGTTGATTTTAAGAAAACACAGGGGCTTTTTGTAAAAAGGTGCGACGGACGGGCGGAGCTTCTTTTTTAGATAAAAATCTTTTACTAGGTTATTTTGAAACTCCTATAACTTTATAGGTGCTCACAACCACTAGGTGCCTTGCTTTGGATCCACAATCTAGGAAGTTGCAAAGTAACTCCTACAATTGAGAATTACAATGAATTTCTTGACTTCTTTCTAGTATGAATCTTTGTAAAACAAGAACTTGCCAAGACTTTAGTAAAGAGACTACAGTTGTACTGAAGTAGCGATACAACCTCGTTCACTTCCATGACCATGATTACCAATAAAGATTTCTTATTGCCTCTTGAGTCGCCATCCAAAAATTTGGGAAGCCGTGAGCAATAATCGTACTTGGTCCGACATGAACCCCTAGAAAGCGCAGTCCATGGTTGAAGTCAAACATCTAGCCCTCTAAGGGCATCTCTAAGCCGGATTCACAAATCTTCCGCATCCGCCCGGACCGCTAGCCATCCAATGTGGGTCTGTATCGGTCCGCGGCGCGGTCCGGACGCGATTTCTCCCTCAAACCGGAGATAAAAGTGGGGGAGGTTCGCGGGAGTCTAGACCGCTCCCAAGCCCGCTTATGACAGCCCTAACCCACCAAAAACCCCTCCACCTCCCGCGCACGCATCTTGCCCGGCGCCAATTGCCCGCATTCATGCCGCTGTAGAGCGCGCCGCTCCGCATTGTAGGCGATGCAGGGCGGACGCGACCTCTCACTTCCTCCGCCATTGAAGCGGCCCACCGTCCGAGAGCACCGTCCGCTGCACGCTCCGCTGAACACGTATCCTCGCTGGATTCATACGCCTCATTAACACCACGTGGAAGTCGAGAAGCCTACTCCGGCCACACGTCCGTTCATGAGCAGGCCGGCATTAAACGCAACACCGGCCAAGCTCCTCCCGTCCGCCCCCTATTTAAATGAGCCTAGACGCCGGGCAAGAACCAGACGCCGCTGCAGTTCCCCCCATCTCCTCCTTCACGACTCTTCCGATGGCTTCTAAAGAGCAGTTCTCCGGCATAGAAGCCGGCTAGGTGGCCCGCCGAGCTCGCCGGATACGGGCGAGGCAGCTCACTGCTCCAGCTCCCGCGCCTGACCCGACAAAGCAAGTTGCCTTCCCAAGCCGTCGCGTGGTTCAGCAACTCGCTGCTCCAGGCCAACTCGATGAGGAGTGGCGAGTTGTTCCACCCCGGCACGGCGGGGAGCACGGCGGCACGGGCATCGCCGCGTCCAGTGCCTACAACCGCACCACCGTCGTCGCCGTGCGCGTAGCCGCGCCATGCTCGCAGAGAAAGAAGCCGGTTGCGCGGATGTGGATGAGGTGGCGGCCAGCACGTCCGTGCCCACCGCCAGCATCGAGGAGAAGTAGAACACGGGAGGCCGCCGCCGCCGGGGTCCCAGGAAGGGCACCGCCGGTTACCTGGCCGGTTCTCATTTATCTCAGACCATCCCGAGCACCCGACTGAGCTCCACGGAAGCACCCTTCCCCTCCGGATGAGCACCCTCTTTGCCGCTCCTTTGAGCGGCACAGCCGGACATAGCGAAGATACCCGGGAAGAACATGCCTCCCGGGCTCCTGGCAGTCCGGTTTTTTCGCGTTGTCAGACATGGAGAAGACAAGCCGCGGCCGGTCCTAGACTAGTGTAGTGTATCTGTGTCGTGGGAGTGGAGCTCCGCGCGATCGTACATGCACATAGTTTGAGCTTTTTAGTTGAAAACATGTCTAGAATATATCCGTCCTTGTTCGGTCTGTACGAAATCTGTCATGTTTATATGAAATCCGCCTTGTTTGCACGAATTTTATCCGGTTTGTCGAAAAAAAGTTTGAAATGTATGCGGCTACGGTTGGATGACGTCCTCCCGCCTTGTGCGGACGGATGTTAGAGAAAATTTACGGGTTGCCGTTGAAGATGCCCTAATGATTACAACTGGAGGGTGTGGGATGGAAGGAGAGAGAGTTTCCTTAGCTGAATATCAATTGTGGTACGTAGGCAGTAGTGATCCTAACATTATTCACACTGCTCGGATAAAATGCCAATTCTCCGTTTGTAGTTTCATGATGACACATTGAAGTAGCGCTATTTTTCACGTCACTGTATTGTTAACAAATTCCTAATTTGGATGGGCAGTCTTGCCTGCAATCGGACTGACGGTTCCCTACTTTGTAATATCGTGTGCACACGTATCTTGATGCCCGCACACATGTGAGTCAGATAGACAGCAAGCATCTTGCGGTCCAGTACTCCGCAGTGGCTACAGATGGTCGTACGGCTTTGCATGCATGGTCCATGCAGGCACCAAGAGATTCGAGATTCCATGCTCTGTACATGTGAAGAAAAGTCTTTCCTTTCATGAGAAAAGTCTTAAGGGCCCATGCATTTCATTCGACTGTTACACCCGTTAACTTTCTTCTTGCTAATTTTTTTTTTTGCTGCAGCTGAGACAACCTGAAGAATTGATGCTCCTGAGTGCATATATATAAACTAAAGTTAGGAGGAAAATGCATAATGTATAGTGGGGAAAAGGGCCGAAAATATGGACATGCAGATAAGAATTGCAAACGAAATTGATAAAAGCAAGCCCGGTTCCCATTTCATTGAAATTGGTAAACTTGATCATGGACTTTTTCTCTTTCTTCTTGCGAACATATATCCGACAAATCAATGAGACAAACTCTGTTGTGAGTAATCCCGGAGTTGATGTAATTTTATTATATTTTGGGTGTTTTGTATTTCTAATAAACTTTTATAATATATTCGTGTCCTTTTTCGAAAAAAAGAAACCGGAGAGAGGGGAAGACCATAGGTAGTAGTATTACAAACAAAAGTATATGTACATTACAGGACGAACATGCGTGAATACGTTTAGTGCACATACACGCCTAGCTGACTAATAGCTAGTTTCAGGAGGAAAAGAAGATTGAAGATAATAAAAACGTACACACGAGGTAGCTAATTAAAGCTTGAGGTTGAGATCAAGCTGCTGCTGCTGCTGCATCTGCTTCTCGCCGTCGTTGCCATGGCGCGCGGTTGGCCATCTCGCCGGCTCCTTTGCCGCCGCCGCGGCCGGCTGGTCGCCGTCGTCGGATTGGAGGTAGAGGTGGGGGTTCCAGCTGCCGGCCCGCTCCTTCTTGTGCACATTCTGGTGGCCCCCCAACGCCTGCGACTTGAGGAACTTCTTGTCGCAGAAGAGGCACGAGAACAGCCGCCTCGATCTCGCTTCGCCGTCACGGCCACCATGGCCGCCGTGGCCGGCAGCGGCGTCTCCTTCAGCCCAAAAGAAGGAGGATCGGGGTGCTGATGGTGGTGGTGGTCTCATGGGGGCAAGCGAGAGGGACAGGTCTAGCGAAGCGGCGGCGCCATGGGGAGCCTGATCCATCGGAGAAGAGAGGGCTGGCCGGGGGAAGATATTTGCCGGCCAGCAGCTCTACTTCTCCTGTAGTGGCTTTCACTCTCTAGCCTAGCTAGCTGCGTGGGTGTGGAATGAATGGAATTTATAGATGGAAGCGTACCAGTTGCTAAATCTGGGAGCCGCATTATTGCAGAGGGCCACCAACGTCCAACGCCCCACATATTATGATGTACCATCAAAATCTCGACACGTATGACTAGGTTGCTTATACTTTTCAAATTGTAGTCCGGACAAAGTCGCACCACTGTAATAGGATCTTCATCAACATCATTAGCATATACTTATAAGTCTTCTCTTTTTGTCCTCTTCGTTCAATCTAGCCAAGGTGCCAAGACAGAATGTATACCATATGTCGGCACATAACAAGAAAACCTATACATGGCCAAAAGGAGATGCCTCCACAAACGTACCGATCAGTTGTGTCATCGTCGGTTCGTACGTCCTGACAAGGTCTAAATTATGACTCGGACTGTCCCGGCATGCATGTCAAGGCACACACTTCACTTCAGCTGGAATACTTTGCTCAAGTCTCAGTCTACAGTATACATCGTCCTTTCGAAGAAAAGTACTATGCATCAATAGTGCACACAGTGCTTGATCTTGGCCTCCTGGACCGCTGGACGTACGGCAGCACTGCTGGCTCATCTACATATTAATCAGCGCTGGCAACGGATACCTGCAAGATATTACTCCCCCGTCTCAAAATAAATCAGCGACACGTATATTGGGATGAAACAACTATTACATAGCATCAAGGGAATTATTTCTTCCAGTGTTAGCTTTATTATTACTAGCAAGGTGCACGTGCTTTGCTACAAGGCTATGTGAAAAGGAGTTAGACCATCGACTTAGGAGATCTTTGGTATCTTGGGGCTGTTACGCTATTGATGGCTTAAAAGAGGAGCAAATGTATAACGAACGATCGTGCTGTAGTTGTTGGAGAATCTTGGGCGATTATAGTAGGTCATTTGCAAGATTTAAAGTGAGTCAACATTTCCAATTAAAAAATATAGGAGAATGGCAATGGAAAATTTGGTTCGGAATAGGAACTAAAACCAAGAGAATGATTTTGACTTACTTTGTGCCGCTCAAGAAAGTACCATCACGAAGCTCAAGGGGGTGACAGATGAACTGAAGGAGGAGAGGGGTCTGGTGATTGATGAGAAGGCTTGACTCATCGATGAGAGGAATGAGCTGAAGGAGGAGAGAGATTAGTTGAAGAAGGAGAGGGATCAGCTAAAGTACGGGAGAATAAGGTCAGAGATGGGCAACGAATAGGCAGAAGCTTCAAAAAATCAAGACAATCGTTGAAGCCTAACACTTTTATGTTAAGTTCAGCGAGTGCATATCTAACTTGTTAAACTGCTATGTTTAGTTGATCGAGTACCTATCTTACTTGTTAAACTGCTATGCTAAGTTGATTACCTATCTTAGTTGTTACATATGTGTGTCACTGAAGGTTTTTATTGTTGCTGTAAAACTGACAAATGTTGTCATTTGGCTAGGAAAACGCGGTTTTGCAGGTTTTTTTTATAAGAAAAATCATATTGATGGTGTGGCACCAACAATGGCAAAGGCAGGAACAAATTTTAGGTGTGGCGGAGCTTATGAAAGAAAAAACTACATATAATACAAAACCTTCACTAGATACTATATAGGGACATATTACTTTGTGTTAGTATTTTCACGTGGATGAGGACAACTGGTCATCAATTTATCATCTGTATTAACCAGGAAACCAGGTCCCGGCACACAAGCAGATATCCATCGATCGACAATAATGTGTTGACCCAAATCTTCAAATATGTAGCATATATACAGCATTACCTTAGTAAATGTGGCATGTTATGTGCGGCGGATGCCAAAGCTAGCCAGTAGCTGGCTACGCCACTTGGTGCCAACATGGCATGTCACTGCTGATGAAATATTGCTAGTGGTGTGGGACACGTGACACACCATTAGTGTATAGGTTAGTGGTGGTCTAGGCTGCCAACACCACCACTAATTTTGATCCGTGCGCCACATTTGCGGCGTGGGGTGACCACGCCACCATGACACTTTTTTCCACGCCACCACTAGCGTTTCCTGCACTAGTGTTGGCATGGTCTAACACAAAGGCATTGCACAATTATGGGCATCGAATGACACAAACGGACTAAAATAGAAACATAAACAAAGACATGGCACATTGGCATGATTGAACAAGAAGAAATTGCACAATCATGGATGTGCAAAGACATAGGCAGTGCATAATTGAAGAATAAGCATTGACATCACGCATTGGCATCATCTAAGACAAAGCAATGCACAATCTAGCATAACCACTGGCATGCACACTGCTATGATCCAAGACAAATAGCACACAATCTAGCATAACCATTGAAATGCAAAGTGGTATGATCCAACACAAAATAGTGCACAATATAGCAATGTGCATGCAATCCGGATTGACATGCATAGTGGTTTGCCACAAATTTGGTACGTACTATCTAGTCAAATCATGCGAACCAATCTAATTAGTGGAAGCCCAACCTCACACTGGAGGGGAAAATAGGATGACAGGTCCCTACAAACCAGCAACCAATGACAAACCACAACACAACGTCCAGCTTTTAGAATGACCATGCGAAAAAAAAGGGTGCAAAACTTGATCGCACATTTTTTGTTCTTTTCTTTTTGCGAACAATCCAACAAATCAATGAGGAAAAATTGGAGTTAGGAGTAGTACAAACCAAAGTATATCTACAGTACAGTATGGAACATTGATGAGTACCGAGTAGCTAGCGAAAAACACACTGCCACACACACACACATACACACAAGCTAGCTAATTGCTAGTTCAAGGAGGACGAGAAGATTGAAAGGAAGATAGTAAACACGTACACACGAGTTAGCTAATTAAAGCTTAAGGTTGAGACCAAGCTGCTGCTGCTGCTGCATCTGCTTCTCAGCGTTGTCGCCAAGTCGCGCGTTTGGCCATCTCATGGGCGCCCTAGTCGTTGCGGTTGCCGGCGGGTAGTCGTGGTCGACATGTTCGTAGAGGTGGGCGTTCCAGCTTCCGACCCTCTCCTTCTTGTGCGCGTTCTGGTGACCCCCGAGCGCCTCTGACTTGATAAACTTCTTCTCGCAGAAGAGGCATGAGAACAGCCGCCTCGAAGATCTCGCTTCGCAGGCGCCACCATGGCCATGGCCATGGCCGTTTTCCCCGGCAGCAGCAAGGTGGTCTCCTGCAGCCCAAAGAGAGGAGCATGGAGGTGGTGATGATGGTGGGCCTGGTGTCATGGAGGCCAGTGTCAGGGACAGGTCCAAAGAAGATGGTGCGCCATGGGGAGCCTCCATTGGAGAATATGGGAAGATATTTACAGGCCAGCCCGGCTTCTCCAGTGGCGTTCACTCTATAGCCTACTGCTACCCAATGAGGTGTGAGACATTTATAGATGGAAGCGTACCACTTGCTAAATCTGGGGCCGCATTATTGCGTGTACAGCAAATCACGAGGAACACGAGCTCAGAGGGACGTCGAGGTAGTACCGTAGTACATCATGGCTACAGAGGTGGTGACAGCTTGGTGGTCATTTTTGCACGCGTTTGTTGATCATTATTCTTTTGTGGAAAGGTCAAAACCATGGCAAACCTTACCTGAACTAGTTCCACGAAATACCAGGATCTGCGGAGCACTTGTTTCCTCCCTCCACGATTTTTAACTGCAGCTCCGCCTGCTCCAAGAGTGTGAGCCGGGAAGCGGAGGAACACCGAACAGGCCCTAAGTCTTGACCAAGCGATCACATATATTACCAAAAAAGGCGGTTGCAGCAATGCCTAATCATAATCTTGGGACCTATGTATGGGGGGCATGCATGATGATGAGAGGGGGTGGTCATCTTTAAAATTTAACCTTCATGTTACTGCTCTTCTAGAAGTCATAGAGGATGTCGTGATCGTGGACTCGAGGTGGAGCGAATCTTTGGAGGGGTAGGTAAGGAGGGCGTGACAGTGGGTTCCAGCATCTCTTGACGGAGGTTGCACGTACCGGTCATTTCATTGTGCATGACAAAGACCGTAACTGTGGTCACTTGGAAGCATGGACGCGACGATGGCTATTCCTTTTTTTCATTTTCTTTATTCGCCTCTTTTGCTTGATTTTTTGAATGTGTTGATGGATTGAGCCTATAGCTTATGCGACAACAAAGTAGCATTGCACTTCATATGTGATTCAAGGAATACGGCCTAGCTAGGAGCACACTGAATGTTCCTCCTCCGACGCGTAAAAAATTACATGTCTCTTGTTATCTCCTCTATGTTAGTGGCTCTTATTCCGCCACACCGCTTTCACAACCATGCTTTTGGCTGCATCACCGTATTTTTTAAACGAGTTAGTTTAGTGGATATTCGATTCAAGTGATGCATTCGTTTATCTAGCGGGTTTTATTGACTCAAACGTCACATCAAGATGACACAGGACACATCGAGCGCGTGTACGACCTCTGCATCCAGATAACATACCCAAACACGTACGAAACTTCCAAAAGTTACAAGACAAATGGACATGGCATGATTCAATCGATGCATTTAAACAAAATGAATTATCTTTAGAGCATACGATAAGATCTAATTATTATAATTTTGTGAACTAATAGGCCAGCCAACTAGCTTATTTCAGGATTCCTGACGATGTGTGTTCACTGGGAGGAGACGTTCCCGTCGACTACAGGAC
Source organism: Triticum aestivum (assembly GCF_018294505.1). NCBI lineage: Eukaryota > Viridiplantae > Streptophyta > Magnoliopsida > Poales > Poaceae > Triticum > Triticum aestivum. The sequence goes on along the minus strand of NC_057802.1, from coordinate 1,440,689 downwards.
ACCTTTGATGACTTCGTCAATCTCAAGGTAATATGCCGACTCATTCTCTCAGAGGTGCTCATAGTGGATTAACGAGCTGCTTGGCTCGTTAAGCTCGTGCTCGTTAAGGCTCGGCTCATTATGCTCGTTAAGATTAACGAGCAGAAAACCCTGCTCGGTTTGGTTCGTTTGAAGCTTGTTAAGATCGTGAGTGCTCACGAGCGCTCGTTAACAGATTCTGATGTGTTACAGTCTACATAATGAGTGTGTAGATGTAGTTTTCAAGAAAGAAGATGGTGACTACAAAAGGAAATGCATTAGTTTGTTGCCTCATATGTAGATTAGATTGAATAGATGGGATGAGGTGCTACGAAAATTTTGTCAGGTAAGATGAAAATATGTGTTGTGTTGTTACTAACAAGCTTAACGAGCTACTCGTGAAACTCGTTAATTAGCTCGTTTGTTAAGCTCGTTAAGCTTAACGAACTGAAACCGATAATTGGCTATGTTCTTTAAGAAGCGAGCCACAAGCTTAACGAGTCGAACTATCGAGCGCTCGTTATGCTCGCGAGCTACAAGCTTTTGGTCCAGCCCCACTCGTAGGGGCAGGGTGTGTGTTCACAGAAATGAGTGTATGCGCGTATATATGAGTACCTCATTGATGTGTTAATAAATTCCTAATCTAGTCTAGTAAGATACTAAGCTCTCTAGATTTGGAGCCCCCTGTGCGTCAGGGGGTTGTGGGGATCACTGGCCCCATCTATATGGGTGTGTATCATTGTTTGAGGTTCCTGTTTCTTTCCTTTTATTTTTTATCTTTGTTGTAGTTTTTTCATCTATTTTACTTTATTTTTTGTTGACATTTTAATTCATGAACATTTATAAAAAAATTAATAGTAAAAAAAGTTGAACAAAACATTTTTTAATGTCTTGATCATTTTTGAAATTCATGGACCTTATTTGAATTTATGAATGTTTCTAAAGTTTATGAACATTTGTTTAATTTGGGAACTATATTTCAGATTTGTGAATAATTTTTAAATCGATCAAGAATTTTAATATTCCCCATATTTCTAAAAAATCATGGTTTTTAGTTTGCAAAAATATTAAAAATCAAAGATTTCTTAAAACCTATGAGCATGTTTGATTTAGTGAGCCATTTCAAATTAAAAAAGGTAGCCAGATTTGAATAAGATAGCAGTGGATCGAGCGGGAAAAGTGCAAAGCGAGCGAGTGGAGCAGGGAGCCGTACGTCCGGTAGCGGATAGTGGTGCAGCGGCGGAGCTAGCAGAGAATGGCACTTTTTTCGTCAATCTAGACCCTGGAAAGAAATTTCTTCAGTGTTTTCTCTAATCTTAGGGGCACATAGCTCCGCTAGTGCAGCGGCGGTTGTAATATACAGTATCGGCGCAATGTCATGCGCACAAGTATGTTGATAGGAGCACACATGTCCGAACTCCGATAGACAACAAACATAATAGTGTGCAGGGGGGGACAGATGGACGTACGGCTTTGCATGCATGGACCATGAACATATTCATTGCTCTGTATATCACCTCACCGTTCATGGCGTGCAGCGACAGGTGAAGAAAAGTCTCTCCTTTGCGAGACCAGGAATCAATTAGGAAAGTGCTCATGTTAGCTTTCTTGTTTGCTAACTTTCTTTTTCCTTGTTGCTAACTGAGACAACCTGAACTGATGAACCTGAGTACATACATAAAATAAGGAGAAAAATGCACAATGTAAGGTGTGGGAAAACACGAAAAAACATTCCCAGTTTACTACAGAAAGCCCAACCTCCAGTAGGAGAGGAGAAGAGAATGACAAAAACACAACACAACGTCCAGTTTCACAATGACTGTGGAAACAAAAACTGCAAAACTTAATCACAGTTTATTTTTTTCTTTTTGCGAATCAATGAGACAAGATATGTAATTAGTAACCTCAGAGTTGATTGTAAAAATAAATAAAAAACCTAGCTAGGGGGAAGACTGTCGGTAGTACAAACCAAAGTATATGTACAGTATAATACGAACATGCTTGCCAGCATATAATTACGTACGCACGTCGTAGGTCTAGTGCGCGCACACACACACACAGAAGCTAATATATAGCTAGTTCAAGGAGGATGAGATTGAAAGGAAGATAGGAAAACCTACACACAAATTAGCTAATTAAAGCTTAAGGTTGAGATCAAGATGCTGCGGTAGAAGCATCTGCTTCTCGTGGTCCTCGAGGCACGCGCGCCGCCAGCTCCTTGCCGGCACCGTAGCCGTCGGGGTGGCCGGCTGGTCGTCGTGGTCAGCTTGGAGGTAGAGGTGGGCGTTCCAGCTGCCGACCCTCTCCTTCTTGTGCGCGTTCTGGTGGCCTGCCAGTGCCTGCGACTTGAGGAACTTCTTCTCGCAGAAGAGGCACGAGAACAGCCGCCTCGATGGTGTCGCTTCGTCGCGGCCGCCACCGTTGCCCTGGCTATAGCCGTCATTGCCGACGGCAACGGCGTCTGCTGCAGGCCAGAAGGATGAGGATAGGGGTGCTCCTGGTGATGGTGGCGGCATGGGGGCCAGTGTCAGGGATAGGTCTAGAGAGGAAGCTGCGCCATGGGGAGCCTCCATTGGAGAAGAATGGGAGGCTCAGCTTCTCCTGTGGCTTTCCTTCACTCTCTAGCCGACTGCTAGTGCTAGCCATGGGTGTGGAGTGACGAGTTTATAGATGGAAGCGTACCACTTGCTAAATCTAGGAGCCGCATTATTGTGAGGGGCACCAACGTCTACCCCGGGTGGGCCCCACCATCTATAGCCAAAGCCAACCACAGAGGAACACCAGCCCACAAGGACGTCGAGGCAGATCATGGCTACAGAGGTGGTAGCATTTTGGAGGTGATTCTTCTCTGTCATCATCTTGCGTTGTTGATCCTTACTCTTTTGTGGAAAGGTCAAAAGCGTGGCAAATCTGAACTATGTTTCCACTAGACCAAATATTAAGGCCAAATCAAGCGAATGCAATCTTTCAAAAAAGTAGGGCCTATCTACGGCACATCTAGATATGCCCTAGTTATTGGACATCTATACGACTTAATGAAACATTGATAGAAAAAGAAAAGGAAAGAAAATCCTGGCTTAAATCTCGGTGTAAAATCAATGACATAGAATTTATATGTGGAATATTTACGGCAAATGTAGATGTATTTCAGCAAGAATGATCTACTCATGGAGAAACTCATATACCAAACCCGCTTCGGTACAACCCCCCTCACAAAACGTATAAAGGGTAATATGGACTTTTGACAATTTGTATCTACTTTTTATATGTACGTATATGCTCACTTGGGCCGGCCCATTTGCGGTACATGCGATGACAAATATCGAAAACAGGATAGCACGATCCGGGAATCGAACCCGCGACCACCTAAAACATAAACTGTTGCGCACAACCACTGGGACAACAGGCGTTTAGTGAAAAAACGTAAAGCAAGACGCTTAAGTAGCAGAAGGATTAGGAATTTTAAAAAGATTTTAGGAACACTTTGTGAACCGGTTCCTTTTTCCATAGTTTTTTTTCCCTGTTACATTTCTTCTTTCTTTTTCAAAAAATGGTCATGCTTTCAAAATGCTGTTCAAAATTTCAAAACGTTTTTTATTTCCAAATTTGGTTCATAAATTAAAAAATATTTGCATTTCCAAAAATTGCAACGTAACTTCAAAAAATATTCGTGTGTTTAAAAAATTGTTCAGAATGTCAAAACATGAATAGTTTTGGAAAAGCACGAACAAAATTGTGAACACAAACATTTGAATAGGAATACAAATTTAAATTCCAAAAGATTTTTCAGAAATGCGAACTACACACGATGTCAAAAAAGTGTTGTAAATTTTCCCGAATATTTTTTCAACTTGGGAACAATATTTATTTAAAATAGAATCATTCTTTTAATTATGAACAAATTCCAATAGGCGCCCGACCGGAGCGATGAAGTCGCTTAGTTGGGCAAGGCCTAAGATTTCACTTTGTTTTCTTAAAAAAATTGAAATACCAAAATAGCAGTTTTAAGTAACTACTTTAAATTATGTTTCCTATGCTTTAGGAAAGCATTTACTGTTTTCAGTTCTATAATTTTGTATTTATTAGTTATGTTAAAAACTTAAAATAAGAGTTTTAAGTACATATATAAATTATGATTTTAAATATCCTTTTCCATCGAACCTGGCATGGATGCCTACTCGGACACGCTACGCAGGACATGGTGTTTTTTGGACATTCTTGAAATGACCCTAACTTTTGCCAGCAGGTGGCATGCCCATCGTAGGCATCCATGCCCCCAATTTTTTTTCATGGTCTTGTATAACCAATTCAAAGCACCAAGCCAAGTTGCTTGGGTTTTTTGACAAGTTTTGTATTTTTCTTGAAATGACCCCATTTTTTCATGGGCTTGTATGACCAATATTCAAGGCACCATGCAAAATTGTTTGTGTTTTCAACCAGTTTTGCATTTTCTGAAGTTTTTTTTGGTTAAAAAGGACGATAAATGGCCGGACGTGTTTCAACGTGTCGAAAATCGTCCGAACTAGGTATGTGCCTACCATAGGCATGTCTACCTTCTTGCAAAAGTGGGGTTCATTTCAAAGATGCCAAAAATAGACTATGTTCAACGGACGGTGTTCGCTTAGGCCAGAAGGGTCTTTTTGAATGCTCGTTGTTTTTCGGCATCCGTTAAATGACAAATGTATTCCACCAGCTTCTACAACCAATTTAAGGCACCATGCCAAGTTATTTAGAATTTTGAAAAGTTTTGCATTTTCTGGAGTTTTCTCAGTGAAAATAGGCCGATTTATGTCATTTACAATCAACACGAACATTTTCTTTTGTCCTAGAAATTTCTTGAGATTTGTCAACAATTCTGGAATTACAAAGTGTGTATGAAAATGATACAAACTAGAAAACATTTTCCAAAATTGTTAAGATATTACAAAAATCTGATGGAAATTTCGAACAAAATGGCAAACCGCATACTTTTTTTTCAAAAATAACAACTTTTCTGAAACGCATACATTTATTAAATTTGTGAACAAAAAATACAAAAATTGAACGTTTTATGAAATTTCCGAACCTTTTTTAAAATTATAAATAATATTAGAAAACAAGAACATTTTATGTTATACCAAAAAAATTCAAATTTTTGAACAAGTTCACAAAGAATAATAAAGTTCAAAAGTAGAAAAATGAATTAACAAAAAGAGAGGAAAACGGAAAAAAATTGAAAAGAGAAAATGCTTAGGCACTAGAATTTGAAAATTGTTTTCAGATAATGTTAGTATAGTTGAAAAATATTCATAAATTTGAGAAAATGTTTGCATTTTTTAATAAAGCTCATAAATTTGAAAAAGTAGTGGCATTTTGAAAAAAAAAATGTTCGTGTTTTCAAGAAAATGTTCATACATTTGATAAGTTATTGTTATTTTGGAAAAAATATGTTTGCAGTTTCACAAGAATGTTTACAATACTAAAAATAATGTTCTTAAATTTGAAAATATTCACAAAATCAAATTATTTTTCATAAAAGATCGTTCGTACATTTGAAAGAGAAACCCACGTTTCCCTAAGAAGTTCAAATTTTGGAAAACGTTTCAGTTTTAAAAAAATATTCATGTTTCAAAAAATATTCCAAAAGATAAAAAACACATTAGTTTTTGTTGAGCTATAAAAAACAATTTCGCTACAATGCCCCTTGTTGTACAGTATCAATTTGTTCTGTGACAGTATTTCTAAGAAAAAAACTCCTACTGTACGTCCTGTTAGGTCATAAGAAACTGCGCTGCAATCGTATCAGGAAATCGTGTTTGTTCTGGTGGTATTAGCAAGTTCACCTCCACCTGAGGTCCTTAGTTCGAAGCCTAAATATTATTTTTGGATTTTCTAACCTTGCTACAGTACATACTCACTAATGGGCCGGCCCAAGGTGGACTCAAAAATATCTTCGCGAGTATTTTCTGCAAAGACCATCCTACCCTTTATTATGAAGGGGTATTAACAGATCTCGTCCGTTGATGTGTTTAGGGGGTTGTACCGAAGAAGAAGTGACTCATATACTGCTCTGGAGGATAGGTTCATTAAGTGGCAGGGAGTAGCACCAGTGCGAAATCATAACCTCGTTACTGCCGATGTTGGTAGCAGGGGAGGTGGTCGCTCTTAATATTTTGGTGTCGTGGCACTTCCTCTAGAGGATACTGGTGAACGCGGCGGAGCGAACCTAGGGTGGTTTCATGAAGGTGGGTATGGCGGTCCTTGACGGAGGTTGCACCGGTTGCTACTAGTTGTGGAGTATGACGATGTAATCAGTCCTAGAAGCATAGTGACAATGTGACACCTAATTAATCTTTATAGATGTGGGTTTACTAAAAAGATACGCCTGGTAACGTCGGATCAAGATTCTTTTTGGTAAATTAGGATGAAAAATGTACGAGATGTCCATCCCGATAGTAATGTACGGCAGCGTCAAGTCATTGCCATGACGAACCAGCAAAATTTTGACACGTGTGCCTTGGCCGCTTATACTTTTCGAATTACACCCTTGGGTTATGATCTTCAACATCACTAGCATAATAACTTTCTTCCATTTGTCCTCTTCAGTCAATCTTGCTAAGGCAAGGGGGAACGACCAAATCTACATGTGGTACATGTTGGCACATGACAGAAAAACCTAAACACGCATGTGCGAGTGCAGACAAAAGTAATTATGTTTACAACATTCAACAAGGTCCTAGCTACACGACACATAACTAAATGTGCCACTTATATTTTTCAAATTGTGGATGACACACAAGACACCATCAGATTAGGGTCTTCTTCAACATCAGCACCATATATGACATTCTTCTCATTGTCCTCTTGGGGCAAGGGGCACAGACGTGATGCATGTGCACATGTCGGCCCATAACAAGCAAAGCTATACATGGCCAAAACGAGATGCCTCCACAGACACACGTACTGATCAATCGTGTCCTCGTCAGTTCAGTTCGTACGTTGTGACAAGCTCTCAATTATCATTTACGGCCAGGCCTGTCTGGGCATGCATGCCATGACAAACACTTCACTTCAGTTGGTATATATGCCTAGCTCAAGTCTCCGTCAAATAGTATACATCGTCCTCCTCAGAAAAGTACCATTATGCGTCGACTGTGTGCATGCTTGCGCGATATTCGCCTCCTGGACCAACGACGACAATGCTGCATGAGGGGGCAAACCTCTCGTGTGGTGCGAAAATTTGGCTGCTAGTTTGGTTGTTGGAGTATGAGTATTTGGATTGATACTTTGAACATGTAACTAAGAATAGCTATATATATGAGGATTGACTCTATTCGTCATCCTGGGTGAGGAATAGTTATTCTTCACCCTCTCTATTTTAATATCAATGCATCGTAATTTTACGTTTCGTAAATTTTCCCTTATTTCAGACATCAAAAGAGAACGTAAGAAAAAATTAAATAATCATCATAAAGAATATATTATGTTACGTAAAATTACAAATGTAAAAACATAGTGTAGAATGTACATAAAATGCAATTTTTCTGGTCTTATGAACTATATTTTTTTCTTATGCCAAGAATATAGAATAAAATAAAAACATCTGCAATACCTAATAGATACAATATGCAACTACTTCTAATGATTTATCAAATGATATAAATTACATAATAGATACAATAGAGGGAGTAGAATGGAAATTTCCAAGCATGGTTGCATGTTGAGAGAAATAAGATGTAGGGACTACAAATTTAGTTATTTATAGGAATAACATCGTGGAATTAGGGTTATTTGTATGGCTGTTAGCTTCAGTCTTGTTTGTAGTTTAACTCCAATTCATCGTTAGTTTTACTCGTTGTTGCTTTATTGTTCATCCAAGAAAGAAAGATCATATATAAATGTCCTCTTCAAACATGAATGCGTAAAAAAAACATGAACACATCTCGGCGGTACAACATCTAAAATGACTTCTAAGGAGAGAAAATGATCTGAATGCCTGAGTTAAACATGTTGGGAGGTGAGGCCGCACATGGATCAACCGTATTATATTCGACCGACTTACTAAGTGTTACGACATGTACAATAGTGTGAGATGGCCCGGTCTTCTCTAAATGAAGAAACAATAGTAATGATAATTGCTTGCTTGGTCTCTTTTTTTTTTGCTTCGGCAATATTCAACAACAAAAAAGGAAAATTTTGAAGGGAGGGAAATAAAAAAAATGTTTTCCTTCTCTTTTTACAAGGAGATGGCCCGGCAACGGTACAGATAAAATGATTTTCTCATTATACTTAGTTGTCATCATCTCTTACATATTTTCTAGTTAAATTTTTGATCTGAGTATGTGTAAGTTTACTGGATTCTTTTATGTACAAATCGATGTTCCTATCCCTCTAAACTAATATTCTTAATTCATCACACCATTTCCGGTAAATAAAAAAGACATTTTATCTTGCCATCCTCCCACGAATCTAATTTAGATGTAACGGATCTTAGACAACATATATTAAGAAAACATTTTTTATTTAACCATTAATTGCATGACTGGAGGAATGTGAATACTTTACTTCTAGAGATAACACTAGGAGATGACGTCTCCTATTACACAGGAAAACAATAGGAAATGATCCTACTGAAGTTTTGTATTGATATTGTAATAATGTACAAGGTCAATAATTCTATAAATTACATGTGAAAACAGGTTCTACCTACAAAAATATATATTAGTTTGCATCCATGCTATACATATGGAGAATCTTGCTCTTCACTGTATAACATGTTTTTGTTGCTATTTCTAAATAACATGGAGACCTAAGAGTTGGTTGCCAACCACCACTCTACATGCCTTAGTTGTGTCAAGTAATTATGATGCTTGCAAGGAAATGTTGGCAAAGGGTTAATTCTTGTTTGTTTAATATATGCTGCCTATTTTCGTTAAGAATGGAAGAAAACATTGTGTGAGCGCATCACCAACATTATGGCCTAATTATTCATTTCTCATCAAATTGACTTATTCAAATACGCCTATTTTTTGGATATGTGTAAATAACAATTAGAGGGAGTATGTTGTTTTTTCAGGTGTAATGGGTTTTCTTTACTGCAAAGTAGTCGATTTTCACTAGCTTTCACAATTCAATGCAGCAATTGCAAACATGGTCTGAGATTTGTTTTTCTTAAATGGGGACTTGTTGCATCCATACTCCCTCCTTTCCGGTTTATAGGGCTTGAATTTGAAATATCATCAACCAAGGCAGATGACGAGTGGAGAAATGTATCCTGTAGTTTACAAAATTACTCAAAATTTAATCTGCATTAATTACAATATATGCATGGATGATCACTAAATGAGTAGGAATGGTTACATGCATTGGTTGGTTTCTTTTAATCCTTGCATGCATCAATTTAATGCACCTTGGAATTTGAACATGTGGTGAAAAGAAGTGAATATTGGACTTATAATATGGTAAAACCAAGAAAATGAGATGAGCCAAATAAATTGGAAAGGAGGTAGTATATTTTTCTTAAATGGGAAGTTTTGCAAATGAACTTGCAACATTTTGAATGAGTTTCTACAGTGTCATGGAAGAAAATGTTGCATTTGTCGTACATAAAGGACATACAATACATACTAGAGATGTCTAGTATACATATTAGCACATGGATACCCGCTCCAGCTCTAGCCAGTTAAGGAGGAGAAGAAACGCGCATACATAGGAGCTAGCTGCTGTTGACACCAGATTTTGGCCTGATCAAAAACATAATGGAAAAGAGCTCAAAGTGAGAAAGTTCCATATCGTCAAAAGGAGAAACTTTGATTTTTGGGCATAGCCATCCGATCTCATCTCTAAGGCCGAAGTTGTGTTCAAAGTACTGAGATTTTCTATCAAGAAAACTGTTCAGCTGATTATGCTCCCAAGACGGCCTCATATGGAAAACTGATCTACATCAATTGTCTTCGTCTCGTCGAAACAATCGATTTTGATCTAAAAGTCGTCCCAATACGAGCTCGTATACAAAAGTTAGAGCCTGCACAGCATGACTCTGCAGTGAGCAAAATATGACGCCCGGGACCAGACATACCCGCGACTATCTCTGATGAGTTGCGTGAATAATTACATGTTTTGCGTGAGTGATTTCGCCCTCAAGATGGTCTCAAAAAAAGGTTCAACACAAAAGATGTTCATCTCATCAAAGCGAGTAAATATTCTTTTGGGCGCATTTTCATCGAAGGTCATTTACTACCTCAAAAGTGACATACAAGGTGCAGCCAGGTTATAAACCAAACAGTTTTGGAAAGTTTGGATTCCGAGTTTGATACGTCTCCAACGTATCTATAATTTATGAAGTATTCATGCTATTATATTATCCATCTTGGATGTTTAATGGGCTTTACTATGCACTTTTACCCAGAGCCCAGTGCCAGTTTCTGTTTTTTCCCTTGTTTTCAGTGTTTCACGGAAAAGGAATATCAAACGGAGTCCAAACGGAATGAAACCTTTGGAAAAGTTATTTTTGGAAAGAAAGCAATACAGGAGACTTGGAGTGCACATCAGGAGATCAACGAGGAGAGCACGAGGCAGGGGCGCGCCCTCCACCCTCGTGGCTCCCCTTACCGACTTCTTTCACCTATATATCTCCATATACCCTAAAACCTTCGGAGAACAGAAGAGATCGGGAGTTCCGCCGCCGCAAGCCTCTGTAGCCACCAAAAACCAATCGGGGTCCTGTTCCGGCACCCTGCCGGAGGGGGGAACCCTCACCGGTGGCCATCTTCATCATCCCGACGCTCTCCATGCCGAGGAGGGAGTAGTTCACCCTCGGGGCTGAGGGTATCTACCAGTAACTATGTGTTTGATCTCTCTCTCTCTCTCGTGTTCTTGAGGTGATACGATCTTGATGTATCGCGAGCTTTGCTATTATAGTTGGATCTTATGATGTTTCTCCCCCTCTACTCTCTTGTAATGGATTGATTTTTCCCTTTGAAGTTATCTTATCGGATTGAGTCTTTAATGATTTGAGAACACTTGATGTATGTCTTGCGTGGGATAACCGTGGTGACAATGGGTTATTCTATTGATTCACTTGACGTATGTTTTGGTGATCAACTTGCGGGTTCCACCCATGAACCTATGCATAGGGGTTGGCACACGTTTTCGTCTTGATTCTCCGGTAGAAACTTTGGGGCACTCTTTGAGGTTCTATGTGTTGGTTGAATAGATGAATCTGAGATTGTGTGATGCATATCGTATAATCATACCCACGGATACTTGAGGTGACATTGGAGTATCTAGGTGACATTAGGGTTTTGGTTAATGTGTGTCTTAAGGTGTTATTTTACTACGAACTCTAGGGATGTTTGTGACACTTATAGGAATAGCCCAATGGATTGATCGGAAAGAATAACTTTGAGGTGGTTTCGTACCCTACCATAATCTCTTCGTTTGTTCTCCGCTATTAGTGACTTTGGAGTGACTCTTTGTTGCATGTTGAGGGATATTTATATGATCTAATTATGTTTTTATTGTTGAGAGAACTTGCGCTAGTGAAAGTATGAACCCTAGGCCTTGTTTCCTAGCATTGCAATACCGTTTGTGCTCACTTTTATCATTAGTTACCTTGCTGTTTTTATATTTTCAGATTACAAAAACCTATATATACCATCCATATTGCACTTGTATCACCATCTCTTTGCCGAACTAGTGCACCTATACAATTTACCATTGTATTGGGTGTGTTGGGGACACAAGGGACTCTTTGTTGTTTGGTTGCAGGGTTCTTTGAGAGAGACCATCTTCAACCTACGCCTCCCACGGATTGATAAACCTTAGGTCATCCACTTGAGGGAAATTTGCTACTGTCCTACAAACCTCTGCACTTGGAGGCCCAACAACGTCTACAAGAAGATGGTTGCATAGTAGACATCAAGATCTTTTCTGGCGCCGTTGCCGGGGAGGCTAGGTAAGGGGCACTCACACCCCGTCAACTAAGCTCTTTTCTGGTGCCGTTGCCGGGGAGGTTAGTGCTTGAGGGTATATCTTTAGATCTTGCAATCGGTTCTTTTAGTTTCTTGTTTTATCACTAGTTTAGTTTATAAAAGAAAACTACAAAAAAATGGAATTGAGTTTGTCTCATACGCTTCATCTTTTTAATATCTTTCGTGAGTATGATGGAAAGGAAAATTGTGCCAAAGTACTAGAAGAAGAATTACATAGAATGCTTGGCATAAAATATGTGAATGATGAGCATGATTGCAATGTTGTTAGTATGAATTCTTTGAATACCCATGATGCTAATGATATGCAAAGCCACAAGCTTGGGGAAGCTATGTTTGATGAAGATGATATATTTTGTCCCCCAAGCTTTGATGAGCAAATTTACTATGATGAAAGCATGCCTCCTATCTATGATGATTATTGTGATGACATGTATGCTATAAAGAATAATGATAACCATGAAACTTGTCATCTTGATCCTAATTTTCAATCACATGATAGTTATTTTGTTGAGTTTGCTCCCACTACTATTGATGAGAATAGATTTGCTTATGTGGAGAGTAATAAAAATTCTATGCTTATGCATCATGAAAAGAATGCTTTAGGTGCTGGTTATATTGTTGAATTCATTCATGATGCTACTGAAAATTATTATGAGGGAGGAATATATGCTTGTAGGAATTGCAATAATATAAAGTTTCCTCTCTATGTGCTTAAAGTTTTGAAGTTATGCTTGTTTTGCCTTCCTATGCTAGTTGATTGTTGTTCCCATAAGTTGTTTGCTCACAAAATCCCTATGCATAGGAAGTGGGTTAGACTTAAATGTGATAGTCATATTCTTTATGATGCTCTCTTTACGTTTCAATTCTTATCTTTTATGTGAGCATCATTGAAATCATCATGCCTAGCTAGGGGCGTTAAACGTTAGCGCTTGTTGGGAGGCAACCCAATTTAATTTAGTTTCTTGATTTTTGCTTCTGTTTAGTAATAAATAATCCATCTAGCTTCTGTTTAGATGTGGTTTTATACTTTAATTAGTGTTTGTGCCAAGTGGAACCTTTGGGAAGACTTGGGTGAAGTCTTTATGATCATGCTGTAAAAAACAGAAACTTTAGCGCTCACGAGATTAGCTAAAACTTTTTACTGGAGCGCGATATTTAGTTGATTCTTTTTGCAGATGATTACTAGACAAATTCCTCAGGTCCACCAATTTATTTTAGAATTTTTGGAGTTCCAGAAGTTTGCGTTAGTTACAGATTACTACAGACTGTTCTGTTTTTGACAGATTCTGTTTTTCGTGTGTTGTTTGCTTATTTTGATGACTCTATGGCTAGTAAAATAGCTTATAAACCATAGAGAAGTTGGAATACAGTATGTTTAACACCAATATAAATAAATAATGAGTTCATTACAGTACCATGAAGTGGAGTTTTGTTTTCTTTCACTAACGGAGCTCACGAGATTTTTTGTTAAGTTTTGTGTTGTGAAGTTTTCATGTTTTGGGTAAAGATTCGATGGACTATGGAATAAGGAGTGGCAAGAGCCTAAGCTTGGGGATGCCCAAGGCACCCCAAGGTAATATTCAAGGATAACCAAGAGCCTAAGCTTGGGGATGCCCCGGAAGGCATCCCCTCTTTCGTCTTCGTTCATCGGTAACTTTACTTGGAACTATATTTTTATTCACCACATGATATGTGTTTTGCTTGGAGCGTCAATTTATTTTGTTAGTATTTTCTTGATGTTATTTAGAATAATGTTTTGCATCTATATTTTCAATAAAAATGTCAAGGATAGCCCTTACCATGCTTATTTTGCAAGTATACATGTTGCTGTTTCAAAACTGAAAGTTTATCACTGTTGCAAAAATTCCCTAAAAAATTCAGAATGTGATAAAATGTTGAAACCTTTTTCATAATAAGCTATGATAAATTTACTACATTGGGAATTTTCTTTCATAATTTTTGGAGTTAGGGAAGTATAATGAATCTTGCATTCTTTACAGAGTGTACTGTTTTGGCAGATTGCTGTTATGTTTGCATTGTTTGCATATGTTTGCATGTTTAATGATTCTATTTGAGGATAGGAGTACTAAATATGCAGAGGCATTTAGTATGCAATGTTGAATAATAATTTTAGTGATTTGCTACAGTAGAGTATGATAAGGTTTTTGCATTGGTTTATACTAACTTATCTCACGAGTTCTTGTTGAGTTTTGTGTGGATGAAGTATTTGAGATTTAGGGAAACCGAGATATAAAAGGAATTAAGGAGACGCAAAAGTTCAAGCTTGGGGATGCCCAAGGCATCCCAAGATAATATTTCAAGAAGTCTCAAGCGTCTAAGCTTGGGGATGTCCCGGTTGGCATCCCACCTTTCTTCTTCGACAACTATCGGTTAGTATCGGTTGAGCCTAAGTTTTTGCTTCTTCACATGATGAGTGCTATCCTTGAAATGTCGTTTTATTTTGTTTTGCTTGCTGTTTGAATAAAGTACTTAAGATCTGAAATACTTAAAATTGGAGAGAGTCTTTACATAGCTACATAATTATTTAACTACTCATTGATCTTCACTTATATCTTTTTGGAGTAGTTTGTCATTTACTCGTGTGCTTCACTTATATCCTATGAGTAAATGGTTGAATGGTTTGAATATCATAAATCTGAAATTATATATGTTTCATATGCTTATCCCATGGGGAGTAATGACTTTACATATAAGAAGTAGAGGTGGTAAATTTATTGTATTGTTCACTTGAACAATTCATGAAAGAATATTGAAGGAAGAGAGATTTCACATATAAATATACTATCATGGACATCTTTTGTAATTGTGAGCACTCATTAAAATATGACATGATAAAAGGTTGACGTTGGACAAGGAAGACAACGTAATGGGTTATGTTTTCTTATATCTGAAATAAAGTATATTGTCATGGATCGCCTAACACGTTGAGCTTGCCTTTCCCCCTCATGCCAGCCAAATTCCTTGCACCAAGTAGAGATACTACTTTTGCTTCCAAACATCCCTTAAACCAGTATTGCCATGAGAGTCCACCATACCTACCTATGGATTGAGTAAGATCCTTCAAGTAAGTTGTCATCGGTGCATGCAATAAAAATTGCTCTCTAAATATGTATGATCTTTTAGTGTGGAGAAAATAAGCTTTATACGATCATTGTGATATCGAAGAAATAAAAGCGACGGACTGCATAATAAAGGTCCCTATCACAAGTGGCAATATAAAGTGACGTTCCCTCGCATTAAGATTTTGTGCATCCAACTATAAAAGCGCATGGCAACCTCTGCTTCCCTCTGCGAAGGGCCTATCTTTTACTTTTATGCAAGAGTCATGGTGATCTTCACCTTTCCTTTTTTTCATTTTATCCTTTGGCAAGCACCTCGTGTTGGAAATATTTTGATATATATATCCAATTGGATGTAAGGCATCATGAACTATTATTGTTGACATTACCCATGAGGTAAAAGGTTGGGAGGCGAATCTATAAGCCCCTATCTTTCTTTGTGTCTTATTAAAACTTTGAACCCATAAATATCGCGTGAGTGTTAGCAATTGTGAAAGACTAAATGATAGTTGAGTATGTGGAGTTTGCTAAATCAAAGCTCTGACATAGACTCTTCCTGAAAATAAGATGAATTGTAATTGTTTGATGACTAATAACACAGTTTGTTAGTTTTCAAGAAAGTTTATGATCTATACTTTAACATGTGAATAGCTTGTTACTTGATCATGAGAAGTTTTTTGAGATGAGCTACTGTTATGATATATAATGATGCTAGAAAAGGTGATTGAAATTATCATTGATCAAACTTATGCACCTGCTAGCATTCACACTTCATAAATTCTTCCTTTTATCATTTACCTACTCGAGGACAAGCAGGGATTAAGCTTGGGGATGCTGATACGTCTCCAACGTATCTATAATTTATGAAGTATTCATGCTATTATATTATCCATATTGGATGTTTAATGGGCTTTACTATGCACTTTTATATTACTTTTGAGACTAACCTATTGACCCAGAGCCCAGTGCCAGTTTCTGTTTTTTCCCTTGTTTCAGTGTTTCGCGGAAAAGGAATATCAAACGGAGTCCAAACGGAATGAAACCTTCGGAAAAGTTATTTTTGGAAAGAAAGCAATACAGGAGACTTGGAGTGCACGTCAAGAGATCAACGAGGAGATCACGAGGTAGGGGGGGCGTGCCCACCCCCCTGGGCGCGCCCTCCACCCTCGTGGGCCCCTCGTGGCTCCCCTTACCGACTTCTTTCGCCTATATATCTCCATATACCCTAAAACCTTTGGAGAACAGAAGAGATCGGGAGTTCCGCTGCCGCAAGCCTCTGTAGCCACCAAAAACCAATCGGGACCCTATTCCGGCACCCTGCCGGAGGGGGGAACCCTCACCGGTGGCCATCTTCATCATCCCGGCGCTCTCCATGACGAGGAGGGAGTAGTTCACCCTCGGGGCTGAGGGTATGTACCAGTAGCTATGTGTTTGATCTCTCTCTCTCTCTCTCTCTCGTGTTCTTGAGGTGATACGATCTTGATGTATCGCGAGCTTTGCTATTATAGTTGGATCTTATGATGTTTCTCCCCCTCTACTCTCTTGTAATGGATTGAGTTTTCCCTTGGAAGTTATCTTATCGGATTGAGTCTTTAATGATTTGAGAACACTTGATGTATGTCTTGCGTGGGATAACCGTGGTGACAATAGGTTATTCTATTGATTCACTTGATGTATGTTTTGGTGATCAACTTGCGGGTTCCGCCCATGAACCTATGCATAGGGGTTGGCACACGTTTTCGTCTTGATTCTCCGGTAGAAACTTTGGGGCACTCTTTGAGGTTCTATGTGTTGGTTGAATAGATGAATCTGAGATTGTGTGATGCATATCGTATAATCATACCCACGGATACTTGAGGTGACATTGGAGTATCTAGGTGACATTAGGGTTTTGGTTGATGTGTGTCTTACGGTGTTATTTGACTACGAACTCTAGGGCTGTTTGTGACACTTATAGGAATAGCCCAATGGATTGATCGGAAAGAATAACTTTGAGGTGGTTTCGTACCCTACCATAATCTCTTCGTTTGTTCTCCGCTATTAGTGACTTCGGAGTGACTCTTTGTTGCATGTTGAGGGATATTTATATGATCTAATTATGTTATTATTATTGAGAGAACTTGCACTAGTGAAAGTATGAACCCTAGGCCTTATTTCCTAGCATTGCAATACCGTTTGTGCTCACTTTTATCATTAGTTACCTTGCTGTTTTTATATTTTCAGATTACAAAAACCTATATCTACCATCCATATTGCACTTGTATCACCATCTCTTCGCCGAACTAGTGCACCTATACAATTTACCATTGTATTGGGTGTGTTGGGGACACAAGAGACTCTTTGTTGTTTGGTTGCAGGGTTGTTTGAGAGAGATCATCTTCAACCTATGCCTCCCACGGATTGATAAACCTTAGGTCATCCACTTGAGGGAAATTTGCTACTGTCCTACAAACCTCTGCACTTGGAGGCCCAACAACGTCTACAAGAAGAAGGTTGCGTAGTAGACAACAGAGTTGGACCCAAATTAGAGTTTTGGACGCGAATCCAAGCTTTGCACGGGAAGTCTAGCCGCCTATTGTATACCTAAGGGGTGACGGTCGATAGAATAACACACAATCGAACAATTATCTCCCACTTTTACTTTTAATTTTATATTCTCCCTTGTCTTCTTCTTCCTCGTTCTTCATTCGTTCTTCTTGTTACAGGACGGCGAACCTCAAGGCCCTAGGGGCGATCAGGTCGACCTAGGGCAGACCCTAATGGTCACATTAGTGCCGGCCCAAATACAAACCGGGACTAATGAGCTCAACATTAGGCCCTTTTTCTACTAGTGCCAATAGGTAGTATCAATGAAAAGAAGGATGATTCGGAACATGAAAATGCTTGGGTTGAAAACGCCGGGTCAAGTAGTATATATTCCGAATCCATCAAATCCAAAGAGGCAAGTAGTTTTGAGAAAGGACAGGGCAAGCATAGCAAAACGAGAATGCTTGATTTTTCCAAAGTTAATGGAACCTACTTCCCGCCCTATGAGTTTCGTGCTGTAGAAATTGACAAGCTTCAAGAGCAAGAACATATAGCCGAACAAAGTTTGATTGACAAAGATCTTCAATGTAATGATGCACCGTTTCAAGAAAAAGAGTGCAACGGGGTGTTGGGAAGCCATCCAGAAGCGAAGCACGATATTGTTCAAGATACACCACCATCATGCTTTCCCGACATATTTGAAGAGTTATGTCTAGCAAGTAATTTACTTATTTTTAAATTTGGTCACAACTTTTATGTTGATGCATCTATTACAAAAATTCTCACAAGTAATTTTGAAAGATCAATGAAGAAGGGTAATTTACTTGTAAGCACAAAAATTGTTACATAGCATATCGGTTAACCCATTACACCATTTACAAAGGCCGATAGTGACATATATTGCGGCCAAGGCTTTCCCTATTGCTTTATCTAAAGTTCATATCTAATTGGGTAACTTTTCTTATTTCTTACTTGGCTAACACTTGGTCTCAAGAGGCATGTATATTCTAAATATTTTTGTTTTGGAAAAATAAATTCAAGTTTAGAATCTTTTGAAAAAACCGATGCTAATATAATGTCTTATACAATGAGATTGGAAAGAGAACGCAAAAGAAAATTCATGGCCGAATGGGGAGATGTCAATTCTGAACCATTCGTTTGCTCAATTCCAAAGACGTTCTCACAACAAGATCGGCTAGAGAATAAAAACTATACCTTCAATTCAAACATGTGTGATCAAATCTTTGATTTGTTGTTGACAAATAATTATATTAGAATTCTTGATCACCATGTTAAGCCATTAATTCAAGGATGAATGTATGCTAGGTTGCATCATTTGTTCAAACATAATTTCGAGAATTGCAATATGTTTCATCAAATAGTTAAATAGGCCATTGAAAAAGGACAACTAAAATTTGTTGAAACACCAAGAGATGACCAGTCTATTCTGATTGGTCCTGATGACAAAAAGTTTTTGCATTGGATGCTTCAAGCCGATCCATTTAAAGAGAAGGTAAAAACTGCAGGTGATGGGATCAAGATTTCAAGTAAAAAAGTTGTTGAAGAGCATAATGAACATCATCTTGAGGGAGAGAATTCCATTGAAGCTACAATGAAGACGCCAAGGACTGGGGGCAACAAAGAAATGCAATGTTTGATCCAAGCAAAACAAAAGAAAACAAAGGCCGAAATAAGCGCAAGTGTAAGAGATCAAAAATCACCTTCGTTGTACTATTGCAAAAATATCAAAAGAATATGGAAGAGAAGAATGCTTATCGGCCAGAGCATGCAATGAAACAAAGATCACCCCAAGGCGCAAATATGAAGATCAGTATTGGCAAAGTGAGAATTTTAATGCAACATATTCATATCCTTATTTTGGGCCACCAATGCTAATGTCGTGGATGCCTCCCTATGCTCATGTAGATCCATATCCATCATGGCACAGGTATGATACATGGGCACATTCTCCATCTTATTTTAGACCATCTCACCAGTATTATGCAGCTCTGAGAAGATCAACATTTGAACAACCACATGTTAAAGACCGTTTCAATCATAAGGAAACAGTCCAAAGCTCAAGGAACAAGAAAGAGGTGGTTAACCAAGTTTACTGCGTTAAAAGAGATGGTTGTAAGTGTGCTACTTCAGATTTGATCTCAAATGAAAAAGAGCCAATTAAGATGTTGACATTGGCTAGTAAAGGCAATGAGATGAATCAGTCAATTGTTGAGAGTCAAAATGCCAAATCTGAAGAAAAGAACTTGAGAGTGCACAAGGCCAAAAAAGATTTGCCATTGGTCAAAATAGAATCACAGCCGAGGTGCCCACTCGCTTATCATATTGGAAAAAGAAGGAATTACAAAAGCTAAGTGCATAAGAGCTGAGAAAGAAGAACATGGCATGGGTTCCCAAGGGGGGAAATCAAAACAAAAATGATGCGCAAGATTTTATTGCAACAAGTACATACAAGTGAAGAAGGAGAAGAATGAAAGCAGTAAACAATTCAACCGAAGGTTTCCATCACCCCATCAAAATATACGGTTAGTACATCATCCATATTCATCAAACATACCATTGATGTTGTTGCCATGGAATTCATCCCTAGATACGATCGGTCACCCTCCATGGGCTTATTTAGATCCATGGATGCAATATAATTTCTTATATCATGAAAGGGTATTACCAAATCACTATATATTTGATTAGCTACAAGTTTATTGCTGATCCAAAGGGCTGAAATATTTGATTTGTCATTCTGTTTGTTTATTTGCCGAAAATATTTGGCCTACAGATATTTCAAGTCCATGAGAGACCAAATCATTGTTGGTGTTCTTATTGAGCATCGGATTTACGGCATGCATAATATTGATATTAGCCTTGTCTCTTTAGTACTATGGATATTATGTTTTGATGGTTGAATTCACAACAATGGCCAATGTGTTGGTGTTGTTTATATATCTCCTTATTGTGCTATTTTGTGAAGCCTCGTGCCGCTTAAAATATTTTTGCACAATAATCAAAGCTGAATATGCGATGTTATTCGGTTTGGGAGCCTTTGGTTGCCATAGGTGTTACACATATTGAGGCGTTCAGTGGTTCGTTCGAGTAGTGCAACAAATATCCAACAATGTTTTGACGAATCACTTATAATTTATCTTGAGGTATGTCTAGATGTAAAATTTACCTTGGGTTGCTTTAATACTACTCATATATTTGGACATGATAATTGGATAGAAAATGGGTTGGCATAGGAAACATCCGGTAACAATGTTGATCATGGTGTATTGCACATCTATCAATAGCCGATGCTTATTCTCGCCAACATAGGTAAGGCCGAATTTGAGCTCACCGCTTAGGCCACTGACGAAACTTTTATGCAGGCGAAGCAAGGATTGGAAGAATTTCATTGTTGATTATCCGCAAAATCCTCCGTAAGGGTGTAAGAGATGGTTCGGCGGATGGTATTGAGATGCATATCTGTCAAACTTTATCGTCGGATTGTTAATCAAGTTGAGAAGTTTTCACCCAAGTTTGCATCAAGAGGTTCAAATAAGCAATGTTCGATATATAGTTATCGTCCTAAGAACATGCAAATGATCGACGGAGTGTGGACATTGTAATTAGAACAAATACATTCCAAATTATTTTTCGGCACACAAGTTTTGCCGAAAAACAGGAGGGCATGTATTTACACCAGATTTTGGCCTGGTCAAAAAACATAATTAAGAAGGCCTCAAATGGAAAAGTGCTCAAAGTGAGGAAGTTCCATATAGTCAACAGGAGAAAGTTTGATATTAATTTGGGCCATAGTCATCCGATCTCTAAAGCTGAAATTGTGTTCGAAGTATTGAGATTTTGTATCCAGCAAACTATTCGACCGATTACGCCCCCAAGACGGCCTCATATGGAAAACTGATCTACGCGAATTGTCTTCGTATAGTGGAAACGATCGATTTATATATAAAAATCGTCCCAATCAAAGGTCATATGCAAAATTTAGAGCCCGCACAGCACGATCCAGACGTGAGCAAAATATGACGCCCGGGACTAGACACACATGCGACAATGTCTGATGAGTTGCGTGAATAATTACCTATTTGCGCGAGCGATTAGGCCTTGAAGGTGGTCTCGAATCAAAAAACATTCAACACAAAAGTTGTTCGTCTCATCAAAACGAGTAAATATTCTTTTGGGCGTATTTTCATCGAAAGTCATTTACTGCCTCAAAAGTGACACACAAGGGGCAGCCAGGTTATAAACCGAACAGTTTTGGAAAGTTCGGATTTCTAGTTGGTCCCAAATTAGTGTTTTGGACGTGAATCCATGTCTTTTCCTTGCACGGAAAGTCCAGCGGCCTCTTATATACCTAAGGGGTGACGGCCGATTGAACAACACACAATCGAACAATTATCTACCACTTTAACCTTCACTTTTATATTCTCCCTTGTCTTCTTCTTCCTCGTTCTTCATTCATTCTTCTTGTTGCAGGGCGGCGAACCTCGAGGCCCTAGGGGTGATCAGGTCAACCTAGGGCAGCCCATAGCCGCCGCGCGCCCTGACGGGGTTCGCCCGGGCATGTGGGGTTTCGGGTCCTCAAAAGAGCTCGCAGGATTGCTTGGGTACCGCGCTTCCGGACGCGTGTCCTTCGACGTG
This sequence comes from Triticum aestivum, assembly GCF_018294505.1. NCBI lineage: Eukaryota > Viridiplantae > Streptophyta > Magnoliopsida > Poales > Poaceae > Triticum > Triticum aestivum. Next base: position 1,418,437 of record NC_057802.1, on the reverse strand, counting down.
AGCTGCGGTACATCAACCCCGGCGTCGAGTGTACACGGTGACGTGTTCGTGTGCGAAAAACTGCCTTGCTAGAAGCTGGCTAAAGCTTAAGGCTGAGATGAAGTTGCTGTTGCCGCTGCCGCTCTTCGTCGTCAAGCGTAGCCAAGGTACACTCCATCGCCTCGGTGGCCGGCGGCTCATGGGTAACGCTGAAGCGAGGCAGGAAAGGAAGCATGCCACTTCTAAATATGAGAGCCGCATTAGGCCAACTCCATCGCGCGACTCTATCCTGTCCGGCCCCGTCCGTTTGGGGTAAAACGGACAAACGAGGCGGCCCAGCGCGCGACGGCCTGGACCCATCTGGTCCGTTTTGTGTCCGGGCCGACCCATTTCAAGCGCAAACTTGCGCCGGGTTTGCCTCGCGGCGGACAGCGAACGGACGCTTCGAACGTCCGCGTCGGGGCCGCATGGCAGGCGGCCACCTACCTCCCACCCGCCAACATAAATGCGCACGGGCGAGTGGCCCCACCTGTCATCCGCACATCGAAGGGTTGCCGTCCTTCTTAAATGGGAAGCCGTGGACTGGTCGTCGTCCACAGTTCCCACTCCGGCCCTTCTCTGCCACCTCGAAACCCGACACACTCGAAACCCTACTCGCTCCCCGTCGTCGACCTCGCCGGTCGGCCGCAGCCATGGGCCTTTGGAACTACGGCCGCAAGGGGAAGCACGACTGCGAGGCCGGCTCCTCCTCGGGACGCCGCCGCGGCTCCGTCAAGAAGGAGGAGCCCGCATCACCGCCGCGCTCCTCCATTCGAGCCCCCGCGCCTGCCCCCTTCACTATCGCTCCTAGGGCCGCCGGCGAGCGTGACCGGTGGTACCTGGCCGTGGATGTGTGCTGGCGGTACTGGGAGACGAGGACGCCGGTCCCGTGGAGCGACGTGCACCTCGCCAACAACTGGCACCTCTCCGTGGACCGGGTCCCCATCCCGCCGGTGCCGGCGAGCGGCCGTGCCCGGCGCGATGAGATCGCGCGCCGCCGCCGCCTCCTCCCCGACGACCTGTACTACGACGACAGGTACGCCCCCGACTCCGTGCTCTGGGACACATGGCTCTAGGACGAGCACGACACGCGCCGCGCGTCCTACTTCGCCGGCACGGTGTCGAGGCCGCGGCGGCCACGTCGAGAGGTGCGCGGGCGTACGCGGGTGCGCGAACTCACGCCCACGCCGTCCCCTTCCCCGTCTCCGTCACCACCTCCACCTCCTCGCATGACAGCGGAGGAGGAGGCTCACCTCATGGCGCGTGTCATGGAGGACTCCATGCCCACGCACGACGACGACGACACCGGCGGCCACTGAAGACGGCGAGGGCCATGGCATCGACGGGTGCGGCTGGAGCGCGCGGCGGCGTTTTTTATTTTTTTATGTTAATTATAGAACTGGGCCGCTTAAGTGCGGCGTGAAACTGGGCCGTTTTGTGGCCGTGACCTTTATATATGTTTTAAGTTTTTTAAGTGCATTTATTTACTTTTTAATGCATTTTATTTAAGTTTTTGTTTTTTTAATCACGTTCACCCCGGACATGATTTGAGGTGCGGCCGCGTGGTAGGCGCACGCACGACCCAACGGACAAGACCGGACACGGGCGAACCATCGGCGCCCCAAAGGAACAAAATCCGGTCAAACCGGACGTCCGTTTGGCGTCGTGCGGTGGAGTTGGCCTTAGTTATTGCGGGTGGCACTGTAACATCCCAAATTTTCAATTTGGAATGTTATACATTAGATCATCATTGCATAGCATATTTTATTGCATTTTTGGCAAATCCTCAAAAAAAATCCTAAGCAACTAAAGGACCCTCGGAGAGAGTTGGGGATTTTCTTGACTTTCCTATTTGATTTTTATCAAATAAGGAAACAAGGATTTTTGGCTTTAATTAGTTTTTCTCCGAAAGATATTTCATATTAAAATAAATGAGAGGAGAAAATATGACTTCTCCAAAATAATTGAAATATTGGAGGAAAAATATTAAAATCAAATATTTGATTTTATTCGGATTTTATTTGCAATTTTATTTGCATTAAAAAATTGCACGTTTTCAAAACTGCATTTTTTGGCCAAGAAAAATGTTCATCTCGTTCTAATTATTTTAATTAGACGGGGAAAATTTGTTTTAGCATTTTTGGATTTTTATTTATTTTTCTGCGATTTGTTTTGATTCGGCGAATTATTTAAAAAAAACGCCGAGCGCCGACTGGGCCGAAGCCCAGCCGCGCGGCCCAGCCAGCCCGCGCCTCGTCTCCCTCCTGGAGACCGAGACGGAGACGCCACCGCCCGTGTCCCTCCCGGACTCGTCGCCACCGCCGCCTTGCCCCCTACTCCACGGCACCCCCTCCTTTTATACCCCGAGCCCCCCCGTCCTTCTCCTCACCCCGCCGCCCCGACCCGCACCCGTCCCCGCCGCCAGGAGCCGCCCGCCCCGCCGCCCGAAGGAGGAGCCGCCGGAGCCGCCGTACGCCGCCGCCCGCCGCCCCGTTCGTCGCCCCCGCCGACGCCCGAACCCCGCCGCCCTTCGCCGCCCTCGCCCGACCCGCCGGAGCCCCGCCGGAGCTGCCGACGAGGTAGCCGAGCCGCCGCCGCCGCCGACGAGGTAGCCGAGCCGCCGTCGCCGCCGTGCCGGTTTTCTTTAAAAAAACCGTTCATTTTTTTTTCTAAACCCTAGTTCGGTTTTTTTTCGGTTTAATGATCTAGCGAACGTTCACCGACCCGTTCGTTTTAACGAACGTGTTCATCGGATTGACGCTGTTAACGAACGTCCGTTCGTTTAACTGTTCGTCAGTTTTCTTTTTCGATGAATTTTCCGCGATTATTCCAGATCGCGATTTCTGATCAGATTTTCGTTTTAGTTTAACTTTTCGCTCGTTTATCGGAATCAGGCGATTCAAGCGCCTAGAGTTTCGTCTCGAAATTCTCTTTCCGTTTAACCTACTCAAACAAGTTTTTGCTACTTTAAATTTGATTTAGATTCAGATTAGTAAACGAAGCTTGTTTCTTTCGCCGTTTGATTTTCGTTGCTTCGTTTGATTGATTCTTTTTCCAAACCGGAGTTCTTAAGTTGCATTTTCTTGTTAGTTCTCTTATTTGAGTTTTATCTGTGCATTAGATGAGTACTTATTGTTTGCTTGTTTGTTTACGATAGAGTACCCAGAGTGCGCCGCTTGCTACTTCGAATCGCTAGGTTTCGCGGATCATCAGCAAGGCAAGTAACACTTTGATCATACCCCTTTTACTATCCAGTTTTATTGCATTAGACCAATCCTGAAACATTGCATGATTAGGATCTAATTACATTATGGGTATTGGGAAGTAGTTGAGGTAGTACCTATCACCTGTTTTATTATCAAACCCTTGGGAGTTACTTCTGCGTTGCTTATATTGCTATGCTATGCTTATAGACGTGGATTGGGTTTGAGAGATATCCATGACAGATGTGAGATTGTTAATATATGGTTAAACTTAAGGTGGCAACTAAAACTCACATCTGGGTGGATTGAGGTACCTGGATATTCCAGGATTGCCTGTTTTCTTTTGGACCGCCACCCAGGTTCAAAGGGATCATGAGATTATTCATGCTAGAAACTTCCGTGTGCAGCCACAAGCTATTATGGGCTCTAGCATAGTCGATTAAGTTGTGTGAACTCTTACAGTGGTAGACTAGCAGATGTAGGGGATGTAGGTGTACCGGTCTACCCATCGTAAGGTGCTAACACTTCTGAAAGACTGTGTCTCGGTCATCCGTTTCTCAAACAACATGTAGTGCGAGAATCAAGCGGAGGCGATCGAGTCTTGTGGGGAAAAGTGCGCAAACCTCTGCAGAGTGTACAATCTAATCATGGTTAGCCGTGTCCCCAGTTATGGACATCTTGAGTATCTAGTACTTGGATTATCATGTGAATCTCATCATGTTACTTTAATTAATTTTGTTGGGTTAATGATGATACTTAATTGGGATTGAGATTCTGTCAACCATCTCAATGTTTAACAACCATCATGATAGTTAAATAAAATTTACTCCTTTGCAGTAGGGAAAAACTGGCTTTTCGCAAAACTGTAACCATAGAGCTTTCTACCAGCCATATATGCATGTAGTATAGCATTATTATGTTCATTACTCTCTATGTGTTACATTGCCAGCATATTCCATGTGCTGACCCGTTTCCGGGCTGCAACGTTTCATGTTGCAGACTTTTCAGACGACGAGTAAGGTGCCTTAGGTCGTGGTCTTATACTCAGTGATGCCGTTGGAGTTGATGGACTCACTATTCTTCCAAGTCTTCCGCTGTTATCGTATTAGATGGCCTTAAGCCATATTTATCATACTTATTTCTCTTTTGAGATATTCGCTGTAATAAGTGTGTGATTGCTACTCTGTTATAAATCCTCCATTTGTACTGTGTGTGTGTCAGCATTACTGATCCAGGGATGACACTGGTGCACAGCAGCACAGACTGTTTGAGGTCTGGTCGCTACAGGCACTCCCCGTGACCAGCGACGGAGGAACACGTAGCAGGTACGGACGAGGACGACAGAGCGAGGCGAGGGTTCATTGGTGGACATGGATCGATCGTGGCTACAGATGTTCCAGTACCGCTGCAACAGTTTGGTAGTGATCCTTGTCGAGCATGCGTGATGCATGCATGCCATCTTCTGTCCAGCGTGCATGATGATTCGAGGAGTATCTGCTGCATACAGTCAATGCACTGGTTGATGGATGAGTTAATGGAATCCTACCGCTTCCTATATCTGGGAGCCGCATTACTCACTGCGAGCTCGCGGCACTAGCTAGCGTCCAACCACCGATCGAGGAACACTCGTACGTACTACGACGACGACAGGCATCGTGGTTGCCGATATACATCCTTGTCGATCATCATGCGTTATTGACCCAGCGATATATATTCTTCTCTGGGAATCTCGTCTCATCTGAACTGTGTATGTTTCCACTAGCCAAAAATAGTTTGCATGTGAGGAGCAAGCAAATACCAGACGTGCAGCGTGAGCAGCACAACTTGCAAAGCCAAGACATGGCGAAAAGAGGCCGGCCGGTGCCGTCGATCAATCATGTCGCCGTCGTCGTCGTCGATTTACGCTCATTGAGATCATCGGGGCCCAGGTTTCTCGGCATCGCCATCACACACTTCACTTCACTTTTTTGATAAAAAAGGCATTTTTATTGATCCAAAATGTAGCATCAAGCGGATACAAAACATGATGAACATCGCCCGGCCTCTGCATAAATAAGATCCACACAGCTAAACATAAACAAACTGAAAAAGATAAAAAAAATGAGACATATCAGCAATAGTAGGATCATATAGGACCGACGGTATGCTTATGTCGAAGGAGTTGGTGCGTCAATCCAAAGATTATGCTGCCACCCATGCTAGGTGAAGACCTCCCTGGCCACCCGCTTCAACCGCATACATATTGTCTTGAATAACGGTTGATACTCCGGTCGATATAGTCTAAACCACGTAAGAAGCAATTGTGTATCACGGAAAATAACCTGCAAAAGAGAGCTGTTTTTGCCCACGAAAACCAAAACATTTCTACAAAGAGAGAGTGCCCATAATAAAGCGTATGCTCCCACACTTCAGTTCACTTGGGGCGCAGGTATCTGCTTGCTTTAATTTTTTAGCTCAGGCGTGAGTGCCTGTGTTCATCAGGGGCTCATTTCAGTTCAACAGTTCATCCACTGTATAGTACTGTTGGAGGACATCGACACACTTTACTTGCAGAAGCAGCATCAGGATGAGATCCAAATAACAATCCGGGTCATTGTTGTTAAACATTCTATTGTACACGCACACTTTCTTATTTTATTTTATTTCTTTTGCCACAAGGACCTCAAGTTATATTGAAACCAAACAGTGGTACAAAGAACCCCAACAAACAAGCAAATTACAAAGAAACCATTGGGGATCCAGCCCAACTCTTCTTTCACCGCGGGCCGCCGGCGCGCCGCCGCTACCGCTGCCGTTACTCTCACATAGAGTCGGCGTGACATTGAAATCTGCAACCGGAGAGAACGCGGACGGGAAGAGGAAGGCCTTCTTGACCACGCCAGCAACATCACAACTCGGAGATCCTCGGACAGCTCCAGTACAGGCGACAGTGAAGAGCAGCGGCAACCCGCGGCACCTCCCCGCGCCACCCCCAGAATCCCCAGAGCAAGGCCAGGAGAAATCATGACATGGCGAAGAAGGGAACGAGGGAAAAAATCTCCCGCAGCCAGCCTTCACCCCCGCCATGAAAACCAAGCTTGGAGCACCAAACCTCACCAGATCCACCGATCCAGGAGGACACCACGCCAGAAGCTCGTCGACATCGCCACAAGGAACAACGCCGAGATAGGGATCGAGCTCCAACACCTTTATTCCACGACGCCGCTGTCGACGCCCTCCAGCCACCTCCACGGCAGCCGGAGAGGAAGGGGACTGCCAGATCGACCGTCTGCGGAGCGAGGGACCGAGCGAAGCTCCCATTTCACCTAAGATTAGGTTGTCCCCCGCGTGTTCAGCAGCATAGGATGCTGTCATAGGTTAGAGCTGTCACCTCCTACAATCACCACAAAAAATTCTGAAGGTAAATAGCAAACCGTGGCTAATCCAGAGCATACAATCTGGGCACGGGAAGATCAACAAGTACTTGCGCATTTGCTTAACAATCTCTCCAAGCAGGTACTTGTTCAAGTAGCCTCTCATTAAAAATCTCATCCTCTTTGGATTGCCATCACGAGGATGCTCTCCTCGCAATCTCTGTCACACGTCAACAACCTTCGTCTCTCACTCACCAATGCCTAAAAAGGTTCCCAATCTATTGCCGCCTATTTCGGCCATATGATGCCCCTTATAGATGAACTCACAGTACTAGAGATCTCATATCCTCTGATGAACTCATCTATTTCATAATTTTTGCGATGGCCATGTATTATCAGCCCATAGTCTCAGCACTTGATACCCGCACCGAGCCCTCTTATTGTCGATTTTCTTTTCTCCGGTTTCTACCTTCGACCAGAGAGTTGACCTTTTCATGGGATAGGAGCAAGTGGATTCAACTCCTCTGCCAATCTTGCTAGGCGTGGCCATGGTGGTTTGTCCAAAGGTTCCAAAGCTTTAACAGGTTTGCTAAGGTTTAGCCTTCGTTGCGCTACTACACCTCATGTATCCCCAAGGATATTATCCATGTTACCCTACTGAACCTTACTGTCACCGGTGTTTGGTATAACAGTTCACGGTCCCCTTACTCCTAGCCTCACCGGTGCTTGATCTCCTTGATCTTGGGTACCTGTAGGGATGAAGATCGCAGACAAGACAAGAGAAACTTCACGATGCAATTTTATTTTAAACATACAAGACGTTGTGACAAAGGTTTCCATTGATACCTTCACCAAATACATGTGGCTGCAAGGTTCATGCCTCACCCCATACCTTACCGGACTACTCACACATGGAGATCAGATCACGAGAAGTAATCATTGAAGAACACATCTTGAGATTGATTTATTGCAATATGTGTTACAATAGATGCCTCGTGTGATGCACGATTACAAGTATGAACTAGATTAGAGAGGACTATGATGGTGGAGATGGCTATGGAGGTAGAAATGGAGGCGGCTAAGGTTTGTGGATGAAGATGATGAATGGGTTGTGGATGTGCTCGACGTTCCTCCTCTGCTCGTTCTGTTGACGTTTTGACGGGGTCCCCTTTATAAAAGTTGTTCAGATGGACAAGCTACCTCGGTTTCCACGCCAAACAACCGCTCATGCGAGCACTCGCGGTCGCATGGAACGCCTAGTCCCATAATGTATCAAAATATTAATAAATTCCTTAGAAAGTGAAAAGTTGGAAGGCACCCGTGGATACGGCTAGCCATAGATTGTGAAAGAATGGTGGAAAAGAAATGAACTTTATTTTCTATTTGGGAATGGCCTATAATGTGCCTAGCATGGAAGATGTTAGGAACTCTCGGTCGTGACGTTGACAGGAAAAGCATGCCTCTCAAAATAATTTTATCTCTCTATTTTAAACCTTGAGCTCTGGTACCTCTGCAAATCTCCACTTCCCTCTGCGAAGGGCATGTCTATTTACTTTAATGCAATTTTTTTTGAGTCGCCCTCTTCTCTTATAAAGCACCAAATGGAGGGCACTATTGTCATACTTGTGCGTTGGGTGTAGTTAATATTGAGTGTGTTTCATGAATGGATCAATGATTGAGCATAATGGACTCGGGATAGCTTTCTTTAGCGTTGATATTTTGAAAGACATGGTTGCTTGTTGGTATGCTTGAGTATTTATATTTTCATGTCAAACAATATGCTATTGCTTTGAATCACTCAAGTCCAAATATCCATGAGACAAAAGAGAAGATTATATGATGAATATGAAGGTAGCATTCCACATCAAGAATTATGTTTTTATTTTTTACGTACTCGAGGACAAGCAGAAATTAAGCTTGGGGATGCTTGATACGTCTCCAATGTATCTATAATTTTTTATTGTTCCATGATATTGTAGCTAGTATAAATCTTGGATGTTTTATATGCAATTATATATAATTTTTTGGGACTAGCCTATTAACCTAGTGCCCAGCGCCAGTTCTTGTTTTTTTTTTCTGTTTTTGGCTTTTTAGGAAAATATCAAACAGAGTCCAGACGGAGAAAAAAAGTTGGATTAATTTTTTCTGGACCAGAATACACCCTAGCAGGTTTGGGAGAAGACCTGACGAGCCACGAGGTAGTGACAAGCTCGGGAGGTGCACCCTAGGGGGGCGCCCCCCGGGATTGTGGGCCCCTCGTGGCGCCTCTTGACCTAATTACACCCATATAAATTCACAAATATTCCCCTGACATCAAAGAGCCACCCGAAATACTTTTTCTGCCACCGCAAGGTTCTGTTCTCATGAGATCCCATCTGGAGGCCCTTCCGATGCCCTTCCGATGATGTCTGAGTAGTTTACCACAGACCTATGTGTCCATAGCTAGTAGCTAGATGGCTTTTTCTCTCTCTTTGATCTTCAATACAATTTTCTCCTCGATGTTCTGGGAGATCTATTCGATGTAATGACTTTTTGTGGTGTGTTTGTTGGGATCCAATGAATTGTCAGTTTATGATCAGATTATCCATGAATATTTTTTATTCTTCCCTGAACTCTTTTATGCCAGATTTTTTTATAGCTTTGTATTTTTCTCCGGTCTATTGATTTGGTTTGGCCAACTAGATTGATTTTTTTCTTGCAATGCGAGAGGTGCTTTGTGATGGGTTTGATCTTGCAGTGGTCAATCCCAGTGACAGAAAGGGACATGACACATACTTGTATCATTGCCATTAAGGATAAAAATATGGGGTTTATACATGCATGCATGTGAGTTCTCTTTGTCTACATCGTGTCATCTTGCTTAAGGCGTTACTCCGTTCCTTACGAACTTAATACTCTAAATGCATGTTGGATAGCGGTCGATAGGTGGAGTAATAGTGGTAGATGCAGAATCGTTCCGGTCTACTTGTCTCGGACGTGATGCCTATATACATGATCATTGCCTTGGATATCGTCATGATTATTTGCTTTTTTATCAATTGCCCAACAGTGATTTGTTTACAAACCATATGATATTTTCAAGAGAGAAACCTCTAGTGAAAACTATAGCCCCTGGGTCTACTTTTATCATATATAAAAATTCAAAAGTACCTTGCAATTTTTTTTCTTTCTTTATTTATTTTGTGTTTTAGTTATCTATCTATCACTACAAGATTTGATCCTTACAACTAACCCTCGAGGGATTGACAACCCCTTGTTCGCGTGGGAACGGGTCCTCTAACATCACAAAGGGATGTCACGAAGCTATAGTGCAAATCCAGTGCAAAACAGAGAAGTGGCGGTATGTACTGTAGAAAGTTACTGTTCATAGAAAATAAATCTGAAATTGATTTTATTGCACCATAATTTTGTTTGTATGTAATTTTTGTAAATGTATACAATAGATTTGTAATTTGCAAATAAATTCAAGTTATTTTAGCCTTAATCATATGGATGTGAAGAAGGGATGTCAGGGTGCTGTAGCTTTCCTGACATCCCTTCGTGATGTTAGAGGATCTCGTTCCTGTTCGCGTTGGGTGCAAGTATTTGTTATTTTGTGTGTATGTACTGCTAACGAGGTGTTGTGTGGTTCTCCTAATGGATTGATAACCTTGGTTCTTAACTGAGGGAAATATTTATCTCTACTGTACTGCATCATCCTCTCCTCTTCGAGGAAATCTCAACGCATCTCACAAGTAGCAATGTGCAAGCTCTTAATGCAAAGTAACATCAATTCAAATTGCCCCTTATGATAACAGCCTTTATTATGCAGTCTGTCGTTTTTATTTCTTCATCATCACAAATTCATAAAAATTTTATATCCCCTTACAATAAAAGATCATACATATTTAGGAGCAATTTTTTATTGGCTTTTGCACTAATGACAACTTACTTGAAGGGTCTTATTCAATCCATTGGTAGATATGGTTTACTCTCATTACAAGAAACTGGGTTTAAGGGTTTTTTGATGCACAGGTAGTATTTCTACTTAGTTTAAAATTTTGGCTAGGAACTGATTATGAGCAAGCACAACATGTTAGAGGATCCATGACAATATAAATTCTATGTGAATATAAGAAAACATAACTCATTACGTTGTCTACTGTGCATTTTTAACGTGATGTGCAACTTTTATGCAGTATTTTCCATTATATAGCATCCTACCTCTGTAAGGGTATAAGTAATACTCCTAGACTTACTTATGGAAGTTTGTGTAACTATAGCAAGTTTTCTGCTTTCCTCTAAAATAGATGTATATTTCAAGGAAGCAGATTCATAACAAAAATTGTGGTATTGCAGGAAAAATCTGTTCTTGCAAAACATCAGTAGGAGACAGGCACACTGATGGTTATGGGCGGGTGCTCGTGGAAACCAGGAGTATGTCCTTAGCTATGAAGACATATGATGCTTTATTGTGGCATTCTTCTCTTACATGCAGTACTTTTGCCCACTAAGGCAATATCCCTTTTGCTATTCTCTGTTGATGTAACTTCGGTTAGAAAACTTGGGAGATCTTGATAGAACTTGTACCACAAGTGGATTACCCTTTACACCAGCCTTTCAGAGTTGATGAGCTTCATAGATCTTGTAATATGGTAGCCTAGGCTTCTACACAAGTGGTTTACCCTTTACACTAGCCTTACAGAGTTGATTTTTGTAGTAGTTTTCAAAACATACTCTGCAAGTTGATGCCCCCATGTGTAAAAATTGCTATTCGGTTAATCAAGTCTTCCTAGTTCTCCTTGAAGCCTAGCTTGCCCTTCCTTTTCTTTTTTTAAATGGAAGATATATTGCCTCCAGCCTCTGCATGGATGCACCCAACCCCATGTAAATCTTTGTTTTATTTGGCTATTGTGTATACCTTTATTCTGTGATCAAATGAACAATTTTTTTCTTTTGGGAACTCAACTCCTATTTTCTAAGTAATACACAATGTACATACATTGTTTCTATATTTTTTCACTCACCTTTATCTATGTATCTTCCTGTAATCCATATGCTATTGGCCTTTTCTATACACAGTTGAATGAGTCATCATGTACTCTTTAGCTATTGTGTATACTAACTGTCCATGCATCATTTGCAGCTTCTTTACCACTATATGTAGGAAACTAAGAATGATGAGGCTCTGATGCTACTGGAGTGGGGATTTATGTTCAAACACACTAGTATGTCTGTAATACTAATACTTCACCATTGTTGCTTATGATGTGTTTATTAAAAAAATGATCACACGGAATCCGATGCTCCCTCCACTGTCATGGTTTTAGTTTATATTTAGTTTCATAGTCTGTTGGCATTCCTTATTAACAAGCCGGCCCTTGTTGTAATTTCATTTATATTAAATTTAATAATAATTATCCGTTGTTTATTAGTAACCTATGATAGATCAGACTTACAATACTAATATTAGGCTTTCAGTTCCAAGGACAATTACAATTGGTGATTGACAAAAGTTCAAAGGAAGAATGCAAACAATTATTGAGATTTGCTCAAAGTCATTAAAATCTGGGAGTTTGCAGGGAACACATATTGAACTAGGATATGCGGGTTTCTACAAGTTTTGGGCTTCATACTTCAACAAGCTCTAGTTAGAGCCAATTTCATGTTCCTGGCTTTTGATAGCAGCTTTCTAATAAAGCCAATTTCTCACCCCTCATGTTATGGCCTCAAAGGGCATCTGAGAAGATTCATTTAAGGTATGTAACATCTTGATCATACTCTGCATTAATAGTCTATCAATGTGTTTGTTTTGTGCCCAGATCGACCATGCCAAATATTTGGTCGTGCAAAAAATTTAGCCCTGACTTGGGTGGTTACAATTTCTTTTGCATGCTCAATGCTTGCTCTCAATTTAAATTTACACCTTACAAGTCTGCTTCTATGTATGCAGCTGGAAGTGGATAAGTTTGGCAAATGCAGCAATGCGACCACAAGCAAGTTGAGGAGGTAATATGCATCTTCAACTTTGATTTTTTGCTGTACAATCCTTAGGTTTCTCAATTTTGTTTTGTGGATAATTTCTTTTGTTCTAGGTTGACTCTTTCATATTAGATCTGAAAGTTTACGGATAAAATTAGTGCAATCTATTTTTTTAGGGTGCACTTAGACTGTACGGTTTAGTGAAGCAAGCAACAATGTTACACATTCTTGTTTTGCCATATGTTGTCATGGAAGATTTTTGTATGTGAAGCACAAATAATTTCTTCTTGATCTAATTATGTATGTAATGATAACTGTTGTTGCTGTGATGAAGTGCTGCACATTTAGAAGAGGCTTATGCTGACGAGTTAAACTGCAGCACATCAAAATCTTTAATATGTTGATCTAAAATCTGAAATGATAGCAACATTTTTCCATGCTCGGCTGAACACGCCTCCTAGTGCAGCCGAGAAACCTACTCCAGCCACACGTAAATTTAGGAGCGGGCCAGGATTATAAGCCACGCCGGTCGAGCTCCTCCCGTTTGCCCTCCATTGAAACGATGGCAGTCGCCGGGCAAGAATGGCACCCCTCCGCTACTCTCCCCATCTCCTCCTTCACCATTTTCTCCACCACTTTTGATGGCATCCGACGGGCATGAAGAGCACTTCTCCGGCATAAAAGCCGACATGGTGGCCCGCCGAGCACGGGTATACGAGCAAGGCAACTCGCTGCTCCACCTCCCTCCCTAGGCCGACGGAGCATGTTTCCGCTCCAATCTGGCGCGTGGTTCAACAACTTGCCACTCCAAGCTAGCTCACGGAGGAGTGGCGAGTTGCTCCAGGCCGACACGGAAGGGAGCACGGCGGCACGGGCATGGACGATGCCACATAGTACCGCCCCATTAGTGCCTATGACCGCGCCATCCATCGTCAACGCGCGCGTAGCCGCACCGTGCAGACAAAGAAAGAACACGGGTGCGCGGAGGAGATCGACTAGTCGATGGCTAGCGCATCCGCGTCCACATCCGCTGGCAACTTTGAGGGAAAGTAGAATACGGGAGGTCCTCGCCGCTTGGGTCCTAGGAAGGCCACCGCCGGTGCGTCACCGGCTTACCAGCCGGTGTCGTGCCCGGTTTGCCTGCTACGCGACCGGTTTCTTCTTTATCTTAGACGACCCTGGCCTGGCCCGCCGGCTGAAGCACGCTCTTAGCCGCACTCCGATGAGCGACACAGGCGGACGTAGGGAAGATATGAGGGAAGAATATTCCTCCGGGACTCCCAGCAGTCCGGTGACGAAGGGATCCACCGCGGCCGGCCATAGACTAGTGTAGTGTATCTGTGTCGTGGGAGTGGAGCTCCGCGCGACCGTACGTCTACATAGTTTTAACCTTTTAGTTAAAATATCTGCAAAATGTAACCGTTTGCGTCCAGTTTGTATGAAATATGTCATGTTTGTATGAATACCGGTCGAATTTGCATGAAATCCTGCCTTTTGCACGTTGTCCGGTTAGTTTGAGTTGCTATGAAAATGTATGCGGCTAGCGTTGGATGGCTGCCCCCCGCATCCGTGTCCGCGGACTGGTCCCTTTGTCCCTGGTCCGATGCGGGAGGTTCTTTGCGGGTTGCCGTTGGAGATGCCCTTACATTATTCACCCGCTAAGATAAAATGCAAATTCTCCATTTGTAATTTCATGGAAATAGCGTTGTTTTTCGCATCATTGTGTTCCCAACAAATTTGTAATTTGGATGGGCAGGCTTGCCTGCAATCGGACGGACTGTTCCCCGCCGTGCAATATCATTCGCACACGTATCTTGATGACCGCACACATGTCAATCAGATAGACATCAAGCAGCTGGCAAATTTGAAAAATTTGAGATGTGGACAAAAACAATTCACAAACTGAATAGGTTCGAAAAAATATTCACTCAGCTGACCGTTTTATGTGGCGCCCGACACGCAGGCGCCACACCCTACGGTGCAGCGCCCAGCTCTCAGGCGTTGCACGTCTGGCCAGCGTGGCACCCATAGGGTCCACACCCAGCAGTGCAGCACCTCAGAGCTAGGAGCCACACTTGTAAAGTGCAGCGCCTAGCCCGTAGGCGCTGCACTGTGACTTAGAGGCAGCCGCGCCTAGCCCTCCCCCACCCCACCCCAGTTACAGAAACAACGTGGTGGTGGCTTCCTCCTCTCCCCCTCTCAATCCTCTCACCCAACTTCTTCACATCTGACGATTTCGTCCGTGGATTTCTTCACCAATCCATCCTTGAAGGTACTCTCCTCCGATCCCCTTCTTTCTATCCAGAAAACGGTACTTATTTTGAAGATTTGTGGAAGCCTTGTTTGCTTGGATTAGAAACTTGCATGTATATTTTGAAATAGATTTGTGGGATTTAGGATTTGTAGATGATTTGTAATCATTTTGTAACCCTAGTTTAGTTGATTTGTATTGAAAATATATGATTCCATGTTGAAAATCTAGATTGTTGAGATGAAACCTATACATGTGTAGATGTTTGTGTTGTAGTTTTTCCAGATGAGTTATATGAAATCATATAGATTTGTATTGACAAGAAAGCTTTCGTTGCAGAACCCTACATTTTGTGATGTTGTTTAGATGAAACCATTATAGAATCCTATATTGTTTTGGATACATATGTTCTTCTGTGATGATTGTTGGCATGCTTTGATTGTAGATATTACATTATTATTCAATTTTCCTTTTAGTTTTTACCAATTTTTGGCATGTTTTTTGTGATGATTTTTAGCATGCTTTGATTAGGAAGTATGGTAGTTAGCTAACATATGTTTATTGTTTGAAACTTGTAGGATGTTTGGCTTCTCGATGACTATTATGACACTGAACACCGGGCCTACTTTATGTCAGTGAAGCAGTGGGTAATAATGAAAGTGGCCGGTATTATGAATTTTGCGTTTATTTCAAACGCACAAGCCCCATATGTAGTATTCCGATTTGCTTGTTTGTAGGAGCTTCAACCTCTGAACATCGGTCTCACGGGGTTACCCTTGGTGGGATGCGCTATGATGAGCGGTACACACCGTACGTAAGGGAGATAGGATTGCTCCCTTTCATTTAGCTGGTCAGCCAGTCGACGCCGAACCTCAATGCTGCAGCAATCACCGCGCTTGTTGATCGTTGGAGGACGGAGACACACAGTTTCCATCTTCGAACCGGGGAGATGACCGGGATGCTCCAGGATATTGCTATGATCGCCGGTCTTCCTATCGAGGGGAATCCTCTTTGTATGAGCACCAATTCTGATGGGTGGCGCCAGCAGATTGAGGCCCTTATCGGTATGTCTCCTCCAGAGCCTCCAGAACCAGAAGGAGACAAGAAGAGGGAAAGAGTCGCAGTCGGTGCTCCTTTCACCTGGATTGCATTCCACTTTAGGAATTGCCCTGAGGATGCTAGCAATGAATAGGTCTAGACATACGCTCGTGTCAACATGTGGTACTTTATCTCCAAGACTCTGTTTGCTGACAGCACACGCAAGAATGCTCCATGGATGTGGCTGAAGGAGTTGTCCGTATTCGATAGCAAATGGAGTTGGGGTTCGGCGGCATTGGCTTACTTATATAGACAGGTACGGAGTTGTTAGTTTTCACTTAATTATCAATGAGATTTTCCTGTTAAGTTAACCATGTTTTCTTTTATGTGCAGTTGGACGACGCGTCTCGTAGGATCTCAAAGGACGGATGTATTGGTGGTTGTATGCTCGTACTTTCTGTATGGAGCTGGAACCGCTTGCCTGTTGGACGGTCGAAGCAGGTGAAGTACGAGGTGTGGGACAACAAAGATGACCCACTACGGTTCCCCACTTGGGCTTACAAGTGGGATGTCTTAAATGAGGCGACGGATGATCCCTCGCTCATGTACAAGCAGTACACGAGCGAGTTGGACACGATTACGGCTGAGCAGGTGACTTGACATCAATGTTGCCTTGTTATATGCTATGTTGCACGTGGAATGGGAGCCGTATGGCGTCGGGGATAGATTTGGTAACCCTGGAGATTTCATGCTGAATCCGATGTGCCTTAGCGATAGGGATCTTTGGCATATGTGGTGCCCACTCATATGCAACTGGGTGGTTGAGCTTCACATGCCACATCGGGTGTTCCACCAGTTTGGTTTGTTCCAGCCTCACCCGCCGGAGTGGGAGGACACGGAAAGGTTGCTACGCGGATAAGAGAGAATGAACCTTGTGCACTTGGCAGCTTCTCTGTGGTTCTGATGGTGCTAATATATTGTTTTCTAACATTCATGTTGGATAGGAGAAAGCAGCGCAAGATCAAGGACTAGGACAAGCATCACAGGAAGTATGCCATACAGTTCGCGCTTAGTGTGGAGCAAGCTAAGGCTGGAAAAGGATCCAAGCTTCGTGAGCACTGCCTGATCGCGTTCAACAACTACCTCACATGGTTTCTTGCAAGTACCCGTGTGGAGATATGCAAGCCGACGTATAATGAGGAGATTTTGGAAGATCCCACCGTCTTTGATGAGCTAACCCAGCACCAGTACAACAAACTTGTCAGGGAAGACACCCGAGTCCCTTCAGCTCCAGTGATGAACTTTGTGGTAAGGACTTCCCCTCTGTGCTTTCCCGTTTGCCCTATTCACATCTTTGCTTGCCTAACACGTTTATGTCATTTTCGTTCATAGCGTACCCAGATCAAAAAAGTAGTTGATGAGAGCCAGACTATTATAGAGACAACCCCGGCTGGAAAAACCGATGGGGAAGGTGCACTTCGAGCATTCGTTAAGGCACACATATCTTTCAATTGTCCATGTTGCATGCCTTGCTACGCTCAATATCTCATTCACTTGTACATGTTGCAGCGTCAGGGTCAAAGGTTAAGGCGGTTATCGAACCTTGTCAGTTGTCGTGACCCCAAATATGTATCACCCCAGTGGTCTAGGTCGGCTACACCATAAGATCCCACTTCTGACCATGGGGCTCATTTGGAGGAGGAGGATGTGGGTGTGGTCACCCAAGAGGTCTGCCAATAGCACATATTAATCTGTTGATGCATTGCTAACTTCATCCTCACGCATGTTCTTTTCCATATTGTTTGTTTTTATAATAGGTTGATGATGACATGACCTTGGAGAACTATCAAGTTCGGTCAGCATACATGTTAAAGCCTGGGAGGGGAATCAATAAATACACACCCGAAGACTTCACTGAAAAAAGCAAGAGGACGGTCAGCACCTTGCAGATGGTGGCCTTGGATGACTATGTGGATGAGGTGGAGGAGGAGGAGCCGGAGCCGGAGCCGGTTGCTTGGCTTGCCACTTGTTGGCTACCACTTGCTTGGCTTGGCCCTTGTTGAGTACTATTTGCTTGGCTAGGACCTTGTGTACCTCCTATTGGGGAACGTAGTAATTTCAAAATTTTCCTACGCACACACAGGATCATGGTGATGCATAGCAACGAGAGGGGAGAGTGTTGTCCATGTACCCTCGTAGACCGAAAGCGGAAGCGTTAGCACAACGCGGTTGATGTAGTCGTACGTCTTCACGATCCGACCGATCCAAGTACCGAACGTACGGCACCTCCTAGTTCAGCACACGTTCAGCTCAATGACGTCCCGCGAACTCCGATCCAGCAGAGCTTCATGGGAGAGTTCCGTCAGCACGACGGCATGGTGACGATGATGATGTTGCTACCGACGCAGGGCTTCGCCTAAGCACCGCTACGATATGACCGAGGAGGAATATGGTGGAGGGGGGCGCCGCACACGGCTGGAATAGATCAACTTGTGTGTCTAGAGGTGCCCCCCTGCCCCCGTATATAAAGGAGCAAGGGGGGGGAGGCGGCCGGCCAGGGAGGGCGCGCCAAGGGGGGGAGTCCTACTCCCACCGGGAGTAGGACTCCTCCTTTCCTAGTAGGAGTAGGAGAAGGGGGGAAGGAGGAGGTGGAGAGAAGGAAGGAGAAGGGGCCGCCGCCCCCTTCCCTTGTCCAATTCGGACTGGGGCAAGGGGAGCCGCGCGCCACCTCCTGGCTGCCCTCTCTCTTCTCCATTAAGCCCCAATAGGCCCATTACTTCCCCGGGGGGGTTCCGGTAACCCCCGGTACTCCGGTAAAATCCCGATTTCACCCGGAACACTTCCGATATCCAAATATAGGCTTCCAATATATCAATCTTTATGTCTCGACCATTTCGAGACTCCTTCCATGTATGTGATCATATCCGGGACTCCGAACTATCTTCGGTACATCAAAACACAAAACTCATAATACCGATCGTCATCTAACTTTAAGCGTGCGGACCCTACGGGTTCGAGAACTATGTAGACATGACCGAGACACGTCTCCGGTCAATAACCAATAGCGGAACCTGGATGCTCATATTGGCTCCTACATATTCTACAAAGATCTTTATCGGTCAAACCGCATAACAACATACGTTGTTCCCTTTGTCATCGGTATGTTACTTGCCCGAGATTCGATCGTCGGTATCTCAATACCTAGTTCAATCTCGTTACCGGCAAGTCTCTTTACTCGTTCCGTAATACATCATCCCGAAACTAACTCATTAGTCACATTGCTTGCAAGGCTTATAGTGATGTGCATTACCGAGAGGGCCCAGAGATACCTCTCCGACAATCGGAGTGACAAATCCTAATCTCGAAATACGCCAACCCAACAAGTACCTTTGGAGACACCTGTAGAGCACCTTTATAATCACCCAGTTACGTTGTGACGTTTGGTAGCACACAAAGTGTTCCTCCGGTAAACGGGAGTTGCATAATCTCATAGTCATAGGAACATGTATAAGTCATGAAGAAAGCAATAGCAGAATACTAAACGATCAAGTGCTAAGCTAACGGAATGGGTCAAGTCAATCACATCATTCTTCTAATGATGTGATCCCGTTAATCAAATGAAAAATCATGTCTATGGTTAGGAAACATAACCATCTTTGATCAACGAGCTAGTCAAGTAGAGGCATACTAGTGACACTCTATTTGTCTATGTATTCACACAAGTATTATGTTTCCGGTTAATACAATTCTAGCATGAAAATAAACATTTGTCATGATATGAGGAAATAAATAATAACTTTATTATTGCCTCTAGGGCATATTTCCTTCAGTCTCCCACTTGCACTAGAGTCAATAATCTAGATTACACAGTAATGATTCTAACACCCATGAAGCCTTGGTGCTGATCATGTTTTCTCGTGGAAGAGGCTTAGTCAACGGGTCTGCAACATTCAGATCTGTATGTATCTTGCAAATTTCTATGTCTCCCACCTGGACTTGATCCCGGATGGAGTTGAAGCGTCTCTTGATGTGCTTGGTTCTCTTGTGAAATCTGGATTCCTTTGCCAATGCAATTGCACCAGTATTGTCACAAAAGATTTTCATTGGCCCCGATGCACTAGGTATAACACCTAGATCGGATATGAACTCCTTCATCCAGACTCCTTCATTTGCTGCTTCTGAAGCAGCTATGTACTCCGCTTCACACGTAGATCCCGCCACAACGCTTTGTTTAGAACTGCACCATTTGACAGCTCCACCATTCAATGTAAACACGTATCCGGTTTGCGATTTAGAATCGTCTGGATCAGTGTCAAAGCTTGCATCGACGTAACCCTTTACGACTAGCTCTTTGTCACCTCCATAAACGAGAAACATATCCTTAGTCCTTTTCAGGTATTTCAGGATGTTCTTGACCGCTGTCCAGTGATCCACTCCTGGATTACTTTGGTACCTCCCTGCTAAACTTATAGCAAGGCACACATCAGGTCTGGTACACAGCATTGCATACATGATAGAGCCTATGGCTGAAGCATAGGGAACATCTTTCATTTTCTCTCTATCTTCTGTAGTGGTCGGGCATTGAGTCTGACTCAACTTCACACCTTGCAACACAGGAAAGAACCCTTTGTTTGCCTGATCCATTTTGAACTTCTTCAAAACTTTATCAAGGTATGTGAAAGTCCAATTAAGCGTCTTGATCTATCTCTATAGATCTTGATGCCCAATATATAAGCAGCTTCACCGAGGTCCTTCATTGAAAAACTCTTGTTCAAATATCCCATTATGCTATCCAGAAATTCTATGTCATTTCCGATCAACAATATGTCATCCACATATAATATCAGAAATGCTACAGAGCTCCCACTCACTTTCTTGTAAATACAGCCTTCTCCAAAAGTCTGTATAAATCCATATGCTTTGATCACACTATCAAAACGTTTATTCCAACTCCGAGAGGCTTGCACCAGTCCATAAATGGATCGCTGGAGCTTGCACACTTTGTTAGCTCCCTTTGGATCGATAAAACCTTCAGGTTTCATCATATACAACTCTTCTTCCAGAAATCCATTCAGGAATGCAGTCTTTACATCCATTTGCCAAATTTCATAATCATAAAATGCGGCAATTGCTAACATGATTCGGACGGACTTAAGCATCGCTACGGGTGAGAAGGTCTCATCGTAGTCAATCCCTTGAACTTGTCGAAAACCTTTTGCAACAAGTCAAGCTTTATAGACAGTAACATTACCGTTAGCGTCTCTCTTCTTCTTGAAGATCCATTTATTCTCAATTGCTTGCCGATCATCGGGCAAGTCAACCAAAGTCCACACTTTGTTCTCATACATGGATCCCATCTCAGATTTCATGGCTTCAAGCCATTTTGCGGAATCTGGGCTCACCATTGCTTCTTCATAGTTCGTAGGTTCGTCATGGTCTAGTAACATGACCTCCAGAACAGGATTACCGTACCACTCTGGTGCGGATCTCACTCTAGTTGACCTACGAGGTTCGGTAGTAACTTGATCTGAAGCTTCATGATCATCATCATTAGCTTCCTCACTAATTGGTGTATGTGACACAGGAACCGATTTCTGTGATGAACTACTTTCTAATAAGGGAGCAGGTACAGTTACCTCATCAAGTTCTACTTTCCTCCCACTCACTTCTTTCGAGAGAAACTCCTTCTCTAGAAAGGATCCAAATTTAGCAACAAAAGTCTTGCCTTCAGATCTGTGATAGAAGGTGTACCCAACAGTTTCCTTTGGGTATCCTATGAAGACACATTTCTCCGATTTGGGTTCGAGCTTATCAGGTTGAAGCTTTTTCACATAAGCATCGCAGCCCCAAACTTTAAGAAACGACAACTTTGGTTTCTTGCCAAACCACAGTTCATAAGGCGTCGTCTCAACGGATTTTGGTGGTGCCCTATTTAACGTGAATGCAGCCGTCTCTAAAGCATAACCCCAAAATTATAGCGGTAAATCAGTAAGAGACATCATAGATCACACCATATCTAGTAAAGTACGATTACGATGTTCGGACACACCATTACGCTGTGGTGTTCCGGGTGGTGTGAGTTGCGAAACTATTCCGCATTGTTTCAAATGAAGACCAAACTCGTAACTCAAATATTCTCCTCCACGATCAGATCGTAGAAACTTTATTTTCTTGTTACGATGATTTTCAACTTCACTCTGAAATTCTTTGAACTTTTCAAATGTTTCAGACTTATGTTTCATTAAGTAGATATACCCATATCTGCTCAAATCATCTGTGAAGGTGAGAAAATAACGATACCCGCCGCGAGCCTCAACATTCATCGGACCACATACATCAGTATGTATGATCTCCAACAAATCTGTTGGTCGCTCCATTGTTCCGGAGAACGGCGTTTTAGTCATCTTGCCCATGAGGCATGGTTCGCAAGTACCAAGTGATTCCAAAAGTCCATCAGTATGGAGTTTCTTCATGCGCTTTATACCAATATGACCTAAACGGTCGTGCCACAAATAAGTTGCACTATCATTATCAACTCTGTATCTTTTGGCTTCAATATTATGAATATGTGTATCACTACTATCGAGATTCAACAAAAATAGACCACTCTTCAAGGGTGCGTGACCATAAAAGATAGTACTCATATAAATAGAACAACCATTATTCTCTGATTTAAATGAATAACCGTCTCGCATCAAACAAGATTTAGATATAATGTTCATGCTCAACGCTGGCACGAAATAACAATTATTCAGGTCTAAAACTAATCCGAAGGTGGAATGTAGAGGTAGCGTGCCGACCGCGATCACATCGACTTTGGAACCATTTCCCACGCGCATCGTCACCTCGTCCTTAGCCAATCTTCGCTTAATCCGTAGTCCCTGTTTCGAGTTGCAAATATTAGCAGCAGAACCAGTATCAAATACCCAGGTGCTACTGCGAGCATTAGTAAGGTACACATCAATAACATGTATATCACATATACCTTTGTTCACCTTGCCATCCTTCTTATCCGCCAAATACTTGGGGCAGTTCCGCTTCCAGTGACCAGTCTGTTTGCAGTAGAAGCACTCAGTCTCAGGCTTAGGTCCAGACTTGGGTTTCTTCTCCTGAGCAGCAACTTGTTTGCTGTTCTTCTTGAAGTTCCCCTTCTTCTTTCCTTTGCCCTTTTTCTTGAAACTGGTGGTCTTGTTGACCATCAACACTTGATGCTCCTTCTTGATTTCTACCTCCACAGCTTTTAGCATTGCAAAGATCTCGGGAATCGTCTTATCCATCCCTTGCATATTATAGTTCATTACGAAGCTCTTGTAGCTTGGTGGCAGTGATTGAAGAATTCTGTCAATGACGCTATCATCCAGAAGATTAATTCCCAGTTGAATCAAGTGATTGTTATACCGAGACATTCTGAGTATATGCTCACTGACAGAACTATTCTCCTCCATCTTGCAGCTATAGAACTTATTGGAGACTTCATATCTCTCAATCCGGGCATTTAACTGAAATATTAACTTCAACTCCTGGAACATCTCATATGCTCCATGACGTTCAAAACGTCGTTGAAGTCCCGGTTCTAAGCCGTAAAGCATGACACACTGAACTATCGAGTAGTCATCAGCTTTGCTCTGCCAGACGTTCATAACATCTGGTGTTGCTCCTGCAGCAGGTCTGGCACCTAGCGGTGCTTCCAGGATGTGATTCTTTTGTGCAGCAATGAGGATAATCCTCAAGTTACGGACCCAGTCCGTGTAATTGCTACCATCATCTTTCAACTTTGCTTTCTCAAGGAACGCATTAAAATTCAACGGAACAACAACACGGGCCATCTATCTACAATAAACATAGGCAAGCAAAATACTATCAGGTACTAAGTTCATGATAAATTTAAGTTCAATTAATCATATTACTTAAGAACTTCCACTTAGATAGACATCCCTCTAATCATCTAAGTGATCACGTGATCCAAATCAACTAAACCATGTCCGATCATCACATGAGATGGAGTAGTTTAAATGGTAAACTTCACTATGTTGATCATATCTACTATATGATTCACGCTTGACCTTTCGGTCTCAGTGTTCCGAGGCCATATCTGCATATGCTAGGCTCGTCAAGTTTAACCTGAATATTCCGCGTGTGCAACTGTTTTGCACCCGTTGTATTTGAACGTAGAGCCTATCACACACGATCATCATTTGGTGTCTCAGCACGAAGAACTTTCGCAACGGTGCATACTCAGGGAGAACACTTATACCTTGAAATTTAGTGAGAGATCATCTTATAATGCTACCGTCAATCAAAGAAAGATAAGATGCATAAAAGATAAACATCACATGCAATCAATATAAGTGATATGATATGGCCATCATCATCTTGTGCTTGTGATCTCCATCTCTGAAGCACCGTCATGATCACCATCGTCGCCGGCGCGACACCTTGATCTCCATCGTAGCATCGTTGTCGTCTCGCCAACTTATGCTTCTACGACTATCGCTACCGCTTAGTGATAAAGTAAAGCATTACAGGGCGATTGCATTGCATACAATAAAGCGACAACCATATGGCTCCTGCCAGTTGCCGATAACTCGGTTACAAAACATGATCATCTCATACAATAAAATATAGCATCATGTCTTGACCATATCACATCACAACATGCCCTGCAAAAACAAGTTAGACGTCCTCTACTTTGCTGTTGCAAGTTTTACGTGGCTGCTACGGGCTGAGCAAGAACCGTTCTTACCTATGCATCAAAACCACAACGACAATTCGTCAAGTTAGTGTTGTTTTAACCTTCTCAAGGACCGGGCGTAGCTACACTTGGTTCAAATAAAGTTGGAGAAACTGACACCCGCCAGCCACCTATGTGCAAAGCACGTCGGTAGAACCAGTCTTGCGTAAGCGTACACGTAATGTCGGTCCGGGCCGCTTCATCCAACAATACCGCCGAACCAAAGTATGACATGCTGGTAAGCAGTATGACTTGTATCGCCCACAACTCATTTGTGTTCTACTCGAGCATATAACATCTACGCATAAAACTAGGCTCGGATGCCACTGTTGGGGAACGTAGTAATTTCAAAATTTTCCTACGCACACACAGGATCATGGTGATGCATAGCAACGAGAGGGGAGAGTGCTGTCCATGTACCCTCGTAGACCGAAAGCGGAAGCGTTAGCACAACGCGGTTCATGTAGTCGTACATCTTCACGATTCGATCGATCCAAGTGCCGAACGTACGGCCCCTCCGAGTTCAGCACACGTTCAGCTCGATGACGTCCCGCGAACTCCGATCCAGCAGAGCTTCACGGGAGAGTTCCGTCAGCACGACGGCATGGTGACGGTGATGATGTTTCTACCGATGCAGGGCTTCGCCTAAGCACCGCTACGATATGACCGAGGTGGAATATGGTGGAGGGGGGCACCGCACACGGCTGGAATAGATTAACAGATCAACTTGTGTGTCTAGAGGTGCCCCCCTTCCCCCGTATATAAAGGAGCTAGGGGGAGAGGCGGCCGGCCAGGGAGGGCGCGCCAAGGGGGGGAGTCCTTCTCCCACCGGGAGTAGGACTCCTCCTTTCCTAGTAGGAGTAAGAGAAGGGGGGAAGAAGGAGGTGGAGAGAAGGAAGGAGAGGGGGGTGATAACCCACAAGTATAGGGGATCGCAACAGTTTTCGAGGGTAGAGTATTCAACCCAAATTTATTGATTCGACACAAGGGGAGCCAAGGAATATTCTCAAGTATTAGCAGTTGAGTTGTCAATTCAACCACACCTGGATAACTTAATATCTGCAGCAAAGTATTTAGTAGCAAAGTAATATGGAAGTAACGGTAACGGTAGCAAAAGTAATATTTTTGGGTTTTGTAGTGATTGTAACAGTAGCAACGGAAAAGTAAATAAGCGAAGAACAATATGTGAAAAGCTTGTAGGCATTGGATCGGTGATGGAGAATTATGCTGGATGCGGTTCATCATGTAACAGTCATAACATAGGGTGACACAGAACTAGCTCCAATTCATCAATGTAATGTAGGCATGTATTCCGAATATAGTCATACGTGCTTATGGAAAAGAACTTGCATGACATCTCTTGTCCTACCCTCCCGTGGCAGCGGGGTCCTAATGGAAACTAAGGGATATTAAGGCCTCCTTTTAATAGAGTACCGGACCAAAGCACTAACACATAGTGAATACATGAACACCTCAAACTTTGGTCACCACCGAGAGTGGTCCCGATTATTGTCACTTCGGGGTTGCCGGATCATAACACATAGTAGGTGACTATAGACTTGCAAGATAGGATCAAGAACTCACATATATTCATGAAAACATAATAGGTTCAGATCTGAAATCATGGCACTCGGCCCCTAGTGACAAGCATTAAGCATAGCAAAGTCATAGCAACATCAATCTCAGAACATAGTGGATACTAGGGATCAAACCCTAACAAAACTAACTCGATTACATGATAAATCTCATCGAACCCATCACCGTCCAGCAAGCCTACGATGGAATTACTCACGCACGGTGGTGAGCATCATGAAATTGGTGATGGAGGATGGTTGATGATGACGGCGGCGACGGATTCCCCTCTCCGGAGCCCCGAACGGACTCCAGATCAGCCCTCCCGAGAGAGTTTAGGGCTTGGCGGCGGCTCCGTATCATAAAAAGCGATCTCTCTGATTTTTTTTCTCCCTGAACACGAATATATGGAGTTGGAGTTGAGGTCGGTGGAGCAACAGGGGGCCCACGAGGCAGGGGGCCGCCTCCCCCTTCCCTTGTCCAATTCGGACTGGGGCAATGGCTGCCCTCTCTCTTCTCCACTAAGGCCCAATAGGCCCATTACTTCCCCCGGGGGGGGGGGGGGTTCCGGTAGCCCCCGATACTCTGGTAAAATCCCGATTTCACCCGGAACATTTCCGATATCCAATTATAGGCTTCCAATATATCAATCTTTATGTCCCGACCATTTCGAGACTCCTCGTCATGTCCGTGATCATATCTGGGACTCCGAACTATCTTAGGTACATCAAAACACAAAACTCATAATACCGATCGTCATCTAACTTTAAGCGTGCGGACCCTACGGGTTCGAGAACTATGTAGACATGACCGAGGCACGTCTCCGGTCAATAACCAATAGCGAAACATGGATGCTCAGATTGGCTCCTACATATTCTACAAAGATCTTTATCGGTCAAACCGCATAACAACATACGTTGTTCCCTTTGTCATCGGTATGTTACTTGCCCGAGATTCGATCGTCGGTATCTCAATACCTAGTTCAATCTCATTACCGACAAGTCTCTTTACTCGTTCCGTAATACATCATCCCGCAACTAACTCATTAGTCACATTGCTTGCAAGGCTTATAGTGATGTGCATTACCGAGAGGGCCCAGAGATACTTCTCCGATAATCGGAGTGACAAATCCTAATCTCGAAATACGCCAACCCAACAAGTACCTTTGGAGACACCTGTAGAGCACCTTTATAATCACCCAGTTACGTTGTGACGTTTGGTAGCACACAAAGTGTTCCTCCGGTAAACGGGAGTTCCATAATCTCATAGTCATAGGAACATGTATAAGTCATGAAGAAAGCAATAGTAGAATACTAAACAATCATGTGCTAAGCTAACGGAATGGGTCAAGTCAATCACATCATTCTTCTAATGATGTGATCTCGTTAATCAAATGACAACTCATGTCTATGGTTAGGAAACATAACCATCTTTTATCAACGAGCTAGTCAAGTAGAGGCATACTAGTGACACTTTGTTTGTCTATGTATTCACACAAGTATTATGTTTCCGGTTAATACAATTCTAGCATGAATAATAAACATTTATCATGATATGAGGAAATAAATAATAACTTTATTATTGCCTCTAGGGCATATTTCCTTCACCTCCTTGTTGGCTTGTGCTTGCATCATTTTTCTTTGACCTGTTTCTTGGTTTGGTACACTTTCTGTTGTGGCCTTGACCTTTGCATTCCCCACAATGGGAGCGCTCAAGAGGCTCTTGGAATTGGCCGTTGCCCGATTCACGGCCGACACCATGGCCCCATCCGTCCATGTCACCTCTAAGACGCTTTTTCTTACGTCTACCCCATTTAACAACCTTGTGTGGATGATAATGCGTTACGGAGTAGTTGTCGAGCCACATCTTCAACTTAGACCCGGGAGAAATCCCGATCTTGCCATCTTCCAAATCCTGGTGAGAACTTGGCCTAACTCCAAGAGATATACCTTGGCCACCATCTACCACGGCTCATCCGCGAGACTAATATCCTTGAACAATGGAGTCCGATGATCCCGCTCGAATACCTTCTCGAAAGCTTCGTCCTCCTTCACCGTGAACCCCTCCTCTTCAACTTCTTCATCTGGACCTTCATCATCCGACTCTGATGCATAGCCACGGGAATAAGGGATGAAATGGTCCATTGTCTCTTGCACATGATATTTTTCAACATCACCCACATTGTTGTCATGGAGATCAACTTCATTGTCATCATCCTCATACTCATCATTCTCCTCTTGCAAAGCTTCATTGTGGTTGTTTGAAACCGGGCTCCATGTAGGCCTCACTTGCTGTGTCAAAGGAGGTTCACCAATTTCATCTTGGTTCATGGGTGGGGGACTACTAGCAACCAAGGGGAAGGGGTTCCGGTTCAAGTCCAAATGCACACTAGAATCAACCTTCTTCGTAGCAAATAACTCAAGAGCCTTGTCTAGTGATTCGGCCACCGTCTCCTTGTATGCAACCCAACGTTGCTCGGAGTTCACACGCATGGTATTCCAACGGATGTGCATTCCAAAACCAACATTATGCATTCCCTCCAACTCAACGGTGTCACTTGGGTCCATCCAATTCAAATCTTTCCTCACTTGTTCCAAGACCTCCGCATAGCTAGGACTACTATCAAACACCATGTCAAGCTCATCCGGGTCCGGTTCAATATGGCATTTCAAAAAGGCGTCTTTGTCCACATGATGAACAAACACACATGTTCTTCCCATGCCTATAAGCATTCAACAACAAAATGTAACATATCTTCCATAAGTACTCATCCGAAGATTAACACAGAATACAAACCCTAACATAGATATGAAACAATAACCCTAACCCCTCCTTAACAATGACCATAAGCACAACCCTCACATACTAACAACCCTAACCCTAGCACCAACATGACAACACCCATAACCCTAACCCTAACATACTAACAATCCTAATCCTAGGAAATTGGCAAACAAACATCTTCTATCTCCATACATATTGCAAGATCCATAAATAACTAGGGTTTCCCCAAACTAGCAACAAATGAGCAAATGTTAGCATTTTTTGGGATCAAAACAAGGGGATCGGAGGAGATTACCTTGATGGGGGATTGGGTTCGAAACCCACGGAGAAAATCTTCAAATTTGGAAGATCTGGAGAAGGATTTGAGAGGGGAGAGAGGGCAAATCACGCCGGGGGGGGGGGGGTTGGGGTGTGTGGGGGGGGGGGAAGGGGCCAGCCAGCGAACTAGTAACAGGTTTGGCACCTAGCTTGCAGGCGCTGCATTTACAGGTGTGGCGCCTAGCTCTGAGGCGCTGCACTGCTGAGTGCGGGGCCCGGGGGTGCCATGTTGTCTAGAAGTGCAGTGCCTGAGTGCTAGGCGGTCGTACGGCTTTGCATGCATGGTCCATGCAGGCATGATGTTCAAGCGGCCTGCAAGTGAAGAAAAGTCTTTCACTTCCGAGTAAATGAGAAAGGTCTTGAGGCTTCATGCATTTCATTTGACTGTTACACTCGTGATTCTGCTAATAGCCTCGGGGCGGTTGCTAAATAAAATTAGAGGGGGGTGCTAGATCATGTTAGCTTTCTTCTTGCTATTTTTTTCTCTTATTGCGGCTGAGACAACCTGAAGAACTGATGTAATCCCTTCGTAAAAACATATAAGCGCGTTTAGATCATTAAAGTCGTTCTTATTGTTTTTACAGAGGGAGTACTACTTGAATGCATGTATGTCAATTCATAATGTAACTAGGCGAGGCTCTCGCGGGTTGAAGGCCTTAGATGAGTTTCTCTCGCGAACCACCAGGCGACCTGCGGGGCGACCCGCGGGCTCCCCTGGGTGGCGTCGCCGGGAGCCTCGCCGACGGCTCCCCACCCTCCACCTCCCCCACAGTAGCCACCTCCCACCCTAGTTTCGCTGCTGTTGCCGGCTCCGCCATTGGTGGAGATCCTGCGACGTCGTGCGAAGCCAAAGCCCCCAGCTGCGTCAGCTCCCTTGTTCCTCGTCCAGGTATAGCCTTCCATGCCCGTGTGCTTTCTGCTTTCCAGTCCGGGGTTCCTTTCATGCAGTCGGTCCACCACTCCCCTGTCGACCCCGGCATGCTTTGGGTCGCTGCTCCCTTCCCGGCGGCCTATTTCTCCGCGGAGGGCGTGGCCGGGCTCCTTTCCTATTTCTTCTGCGCTCCCTCTGAATCCCTTGTTGCGGTCGCGGCGGGCGATCTGGTCTTCTCCGTGCGCGTTGCTAGCGCTGCCGTCGCTGAGTTCGTCGCCGCCGCTGGACCGGGGTTGATGACGGCCGTTAACCTGTCGTTGCATACCTCGCGTCGTGGGGCCCGTGCTGCGGCTGCCGCGGCGAGAGCTAGAGCCGCCCGTCTCAAATTCAAAACCCACCCACCTGGCGTTATTGTGCATGGGTGCTCCGGGCGGCGCGGCCAGGGCGGTAGACTTCTACCTATCTGGTGCCCTATCCCATCCCGGCCTCCCCGCGTGGGTTTACTTCCCCTGCCAACTGATCTGTTTCGGGCTGTGATTTGCGGGATGGATTGCCTGGGGCCCGCGCGGATCCTGCCCCCGCCTCTCCAACGGGATCGGTCGCCCCCCGCAGCGACATTGGTGGTGTCGGTTCTGGGTGTCCTCTCTGCATTGACTACCTGGATGGTGACCATCCCGCGGTGCCGGGGCCCACGGCGTTTACTCCCCCTTCTGACGCGCAGCGGATCCCGTATAGGGACGCCCTTCTCCCCCCCACCCCCCTCCTCTTCCTAAGAGGATGTTTGTTTCGAGGGACTTTAATGATCCAAACAGGAGGGACTTATAGAGACTTAAAGTGAGCATTTGGGACTTATGAAATAAGACTCTCAAGGAAAGTCTTATAGGGACTTATAGTTGTAATATGGTCTTATAAGGACTTATAAGTCCCAAGAACCAAACAGGTAGGGACTTTTTAGGGCCTTGAGACTTTTAAGTTGGGACTAAAAAAAGTCCTAGGACTTATGAACCAAACAGGGCCTAAGCCACCGCCTCGCCCCACCCCTCCTCTTTCCCTTTCCGGCTGCTATCGCTGTCTCTCCATCCTCCATTACATCCGTGACTGCCGAGACCCAGTTTGTTGCCGTCGCTGCAGGGTCTCCGGTCACCATGCCGGCTCCCCCGCTGCCCCATGGCCTCTCGCCGCCCCCCCCCCCCCCCCCACCATGCCGGCGCCGCTTCCCCCGCTCGCCCCCCCCCCCCCTTTCGCCCACAACCACCCGGCTCTGCATGGGCATCCCCTGGGGCGTGGGCGGGGGGCTGGCCCCGTCGTGGGTTCCGCACGCGGGCGTGGGCGCGGTGGCGGCCGCCAGCTGGCCTCCGTGCTGCGGGTGCTTGGGGCTCCTCCTCTCCCTCCACAAACCGCGGTTGGGGAGGATGGCTGTGTCGACCGCTCCCCTCCCTGGGCCGTCTCCCCGTTCTCTGGCTCTCCGTTCCTCTCTGGACCGGCTAGCCCCCGCTCTCGTCTCTCCATTACGGAGATCTGTGAGCCCGAGCAGGTGGAGACCTGTCTTGTGCCCTCGGCCGCCCCTCTGGACGGGGGCGAGCATCGCCGCAGCGCACGTCTAGCCGGGAAGGAGGCCCCCACCTGGGTTAGCGTGGGCCAAGGCGATCAAGCTCCGCGCCCTCAAAGACGCGCTGTCCGGCTGCTCGCCCAGGCTCAAATCCAGAGTGATGAAGGACAGGATCCTGGACGCGGTGATCGCTCCTATGGGCATGAAGCCTGTGTCCGACCTGCGCTCTGCTGCTTCCATCCCCGCCGCCCCGGTGCACGTCCACATGGATGATTAGTTCGCCCTTGGCTGGTGATTCGCACGCGCGAGTTTCATGCTGCTGCCTCCTTTGAGATGGCCTGTATCCGTAGTTCGTTTTAACTCCCCTTGTTGTCGTATTGCCCTGCTTTCCTTTCTGTCCTATCGTGGGTGTCCGGGTGTGCTATGTTGCTATGGATTGTAACACTGTTGGTTCTCTCCGTATCCTTTCATGGAATGTCCAGGGTTTAGGAGCTAGTGACAAATGCGACATTGTCAAAAACTCTGTCTGTGCAGCCCGCCCCAGTCTCGTCTGTCTTCAGGAGACTCTCTCCTTCCTCCCTGGCAGTTTTGCGCAGTTTGTGGCTAAAAACGCAGATGGGAGTCGCGGGGGCACCGTCACTGCCTGGGATCCCTCCTCCTTTTCCCTTGTCTCTTTTTTTAGAACGAAGACACACGGACGCGTCCGGCTTTAAATTAATAGCCACAACGGCAGCGTGAAACAAGTCATAACACAACCCCACAGGCCTATCCGGCCAACGCGAAAGGATCATCGGAAGTTCTATGCGCAGCTTAACCAAACCAAAGAGAGGCATTACAGGGCATAGCCCGTACAGAGCACGCAGGCTCGTCAAGCAACAAAAGGGACCATGGACAGCACCATAGTCAAGGCTCCCTAGCCATCACATAGACTTGCAGCAAACGTTGTTGAGCGGTGTTGGTCAGCTCAGTATCCCTGCGCCTCCCCAACGGACTCCACTGCTGCAATAGGAGGTTACATTTGAAGAGGATGTTAGCCGGATGCGAAGGAAAGCAACCCTCAATAGTAAATTTGTTTCTAGTAAGCCATATAGTCCAGAGAAGTGCCCCGACACATCTCCACATCACCCGTTTAGCACTTCCGTGTATCGTATCTAAAAGGTGAGTAAGCTCTGCGGCCGATCTGGGATCCCACTGAACACCAGCCGCCACCCGGACCGCGCTCCAAGCAAATCTAGCAAGGGAACATCTGAAGAACGCATGGCTGGCGTCCTCAGGCTCCCCACACAACGCGCAGGGGCCAGTGGCCGGCCCGTTGCGTTTGGCCACATTTAAGGAAGTCGGCAACTTATCGCGAAACAATTGCCACATGAAGAGTTTGATCTTCAAGGGCAACTGCGCTTTCCATAACCCCGCGAGCGCCTGCTGTGCCGTCCCTTGACACAGCCTACGGTACAGAGAGTTAACCGAGAACTTGCCCGAACTGGTAAGCGCCCAGCTGACCGTATCTGGTTCGTCCTGAAGGGTGATCGGGTTAATACGGTGCGTCAGGGCCAAGAGGCTGGACTGCTCCAACCCGTTTAGTTCTCGTTTGAAATAAATCACGGGAGGAGTAGCCGCGAGCGCAGCCGCCACCGTGATGGATGGATCTACGGCCAGCTCGTACAAATCCCGGAATTCCATCCATAAAGGTTGGGCTCCCAGCCACCTATCCGTCCAGAAACGGGTCGAGCGTCCGTTTCCAATCGAAAAATTCGCCCCCATGGCGAACGCCGGTTTAACCGACTGCAGATCGTTCCAGAAGGGGGAGCCCCGTGCCCGCCCCTCGAAGAAGTTCCCGCCTGGGAAGTATTTGGCCTTGAGGAGATCAACCCAGAGGCCTGAAGCACCTTGAGTGATTTTCCAAATCCACTTACACATCAAGGCGATGTTTAGGAGTCTGGAATTGGTGATCCCGAGGCCCCCCAAGGCCTTGGGACGACACACTGAGGCCCATTTAACCATATGATATTTACGGTTTGGGCCGGTTCCTTCCCAAAAGAACTTGGCGCGGGGCGTGTCGAACTTCGCATGCACCCCTTCTGCGAGAAGAAACAAACCCATGGCGAACATTGGCAAGGAAGACAGACTTGAATTCGTAAGAATGAGTCTAGCCGCCTTGGAGAGGAATTTCCCTCGCCAGGGGCACACCCTCCCGCGCACCTTGCCGCATAGCGGATCCCAATCCTCTATCGTGGGTCGTTTGGTATCAATCGGGAGCCCGAGGTACGTAAAGGGAAATTTGCCAACTTTGCAATTAAACCAATCCGCTATATCCTCGGAGTCTCGCTTCTCTCTCACCGTTAACCTCTTATGTGTCGTGACTAATGCCTCCCTCGCGATCACCAACGTGTATGGCCCCTCCGACCACTCGCTCACTGATGCTTTTGTCGAAGACATGCTTTCTGTCACCCATGACGCTGCGGCCCCCTGGATCGCGGTGGGTGACTTCAACCTCATTCGTCGTGCTGGTGAGAAAAACGGGGGGCGTGCCTCCCGTTTCAATGCGTTGATCAACGCTTTGGCCATGCATGAGGCGCATCTCTCTGATCGTC
Organism: Triticum aestivum; assembly: GCF_018294505.1. NCBI lineage: Eukaryota > Viridiplantae > Streptophyta > Magnoliopsida > Poales > Poaceae > Triticum > Triticum aestivum. Next base: position 1,384,197 of record NC_057802.1, on the reverse strand, counting down.
TCTACACCTGGACTAACCGTCAGACCCCCCCCCCCCCACCCATCCTTGCCTCCCCCTGTCTTGGGAGAAGCTTCGCTACGCGGATTTCTTGCCCATGATCGCCAAGGTAGACAAGTACCTCGCGGTGCTGGCTCTGATGGAGGCCTCGCCGGCTGACGAGAGTCGGTCATCGGGAGCTCCACGCGGTGCTGGCTCTGATGGAGGCCTCGCCGGGCGGGGCTGGTCCGGACGTGCGACAGCTAAACCGCGCGCATGCGCCCAAGGGGGCTCTGTCGTCTGCTGCTGTGTACGGGCTCCTGCGCTTCGGGGGCGTGCGCGCCGGCTACGCCGACATGATCTGGGGCGCGCGCGTTCCCCCCAGGGTGAAGTTCTTCTGCTGGCTCCTGGTTCAGAAGCGTATACACACACGCGACACGCTTCTCAGAAAGTCCATCGTCGCGGCGGATGAGGCCGGCTGCCCGCTTTGCCCGGCCGCTCTTGAGTCCGCCGATCACATGCTCTTTGGATGCCCATTCGCGGAAGCATTCTGGCGCAGGGTGGGTGTGGGTACGGCCGGTGCCACTGCGTGTGACCTGGGCGCGCTTGCGGTGCGTGCGGCCCAGGTGGTGAGCTCGCAACTGGAGTTCTCCATGCTGTGCTGCTGGCAACTTTGGAAGCATCGAAATTCGGTCGTCTTTCAACGCCAACAGCCGTCGGTGGATCGGGTGCTTGCCTGTTGCAGAGACGACGCTGTGCTGTGGCGTTGCAAGCTGCCTGCAGACCGTAGAATCCACATCGACTCATGGCTACATTAATACTAAATTAATGACAATTAATACTGTCAGAGGGAGTAATACATTTGAGTCCATTTCGTGAGAAAAAACTCGGAGACAAGGGAAGACCATAGGTAATACAAACCAAAGTATATGTACAGTACATGACCACAATGCGTGCCTGCATCCGAATACGTTTAGTGCGCGCAGCGCACACACTAGCTAGTTCGAGGAGGATAAGATGGAAAGGAAGATAGTAAAAACGTACACACGAGTTAGCTAATTAAAGCTTAAGGTTGAGATCAAGCTGCTGCAACTGCTTCTCGCCGTCGTCGTCAAGGCGCGCGTTTGGCCATATCGCCGGTGCCTTGGCCGGTGCGGCGGCCGGCCGGTCGCCGTGGTCGGATTGGAGGTAGAGGTGGGGGTTCCAGCTGCCCGCCCGCTCCTTCTTGTGCACATTCTGGTGGCCCCCCAACGCCTGAGACTTGAGGAACTTCTTGTCGCAGAAGAGGCACGAGAACAGCCGCCTTGATCTCGCTTCGCCGTCATGGCCACCATGGCCGCTGTGGCCGGCAGCGGCGTCTCCTTCAGCCCAAAAGGAGGGGGATGGCGGTGCTGGTGGTGGTCTCATGGGGGCAAGCGTGAGGGACAGGTCTAGTGAAGCGGCTGCGCCATGGGGAGCCTGACCCATCGGAGAAGAGAGGGCTCGGCTTCTCCTGTACTACCAAGGTTTCACTTCCTAGCCTACCAAGCTGAGCTGAATCTGTGGCTTTCAGCTGCGTGGATGTGGAATGGATGAAGAGTTTATAGATGGAAGCATGCCACTTGCTAAATCTGGGAGCCGCATTATTGCGAGAGGCACCAGTGCGGGTGGGCCCCACCCGCTATAGCCAACCACAGAGGAACACCAGCCCATGAGAAGGACGCCGAGGCAGATCATGGCTACAGAGGTGGTAACAGTTTGGTATCATCATCGTGCTTTGTTGATCCTTATTATTCAATTGTTGAAAGGTCAAAACCGCACCTTGAACTATGTTTCCACTACACCAATGATTATGGCCCGATCAAGGGATTACTGATTCACCAAAATAGGGGGTTGTGAGGTTCGTCGACTCATGCCGACATGCCGGAACTTCAAATCCAAGTCTTGGGGATAGATTGACAAAGAGATTGGGAGTAGCAACAAATCATAACGTTGGCTCGATGTTTCCGGGCCACGATGGCGAGGGGGTGTCCATCTCTAAGAATTAACATTGTTGTGATGGATGTTCCAGATGCTCTAGATGGTGCCGGTGATGGTGGTGGTGCGGAATGTTGGAGTGGTAGGGCAGGAGGCGTGACGATGAGTTCCTGGGGCTCTCCACGAAGGTTGTATGCACCGGTCATAACTGTGTGCATGACATAGACCAGAACTACAATTGCTTGGCAGGTTGGGAGTCGATGGTGGTCGTGCAGACCTTTGATATATATATATATATATATATATATATATATGACTAGATGTCGCTTGATTGCATCATGATTGTGTTCAGATGATGGATATATGGGTTATTGGGTTTGACCCGTTAACACATGAATTATATTTTAGTTTATATCTTCATCAAAAACAACTTTCCATACTTGTTTGCATGGCTCTGATGCATATTAATTGTGTCAATGGATTACCTTCCATAGATGTTTGCATGGCGTGCCTTATATGGAAATAGCCAAATCTGATTATTTAATGTCCGTCATCAATTCTCCATTAGTGAGATCAAGTAATTAAAAAGCTTCCATAATATTGCGGTGTAAAATATATTAAGAACTTCAAGCACTGTGTATGTAGGGATTTTTTTTTTGCGGATTGTATGTAGGGATTTTTAACTGAGTATATACTCATTAGAATTTTTGTACGTATATATATCCCAATACTCTACAGCTACATACCCCGGCATAAAATATACGAATACATACCTCAATAATACGTACTCCCTCCTTTCCGGTTTATAGGGCTTATCTCGAAATTTTAGTTTTTCCATTTTATAAGGCTCAATTTGGTTGTTTCCCATCACATTTTCAGATTCCAAGGTGCATTAAATCATTGCATGCAAGTATTAATAGAAAATTGACCAATGCATGTAATTTATGCATGCATGCATTGCAATTAATGCATTGGTAAACATACTTTTTGAGGAAAACAAGAGCATTAATTGGGTGCTTTTGCAAATTACAAAAAGTATTCCACCACTCACCATCTACCTTGGTTGGTGAGATTTTTGAATTGAGCCTTATAAACCGGAAAGGAGGGAGTAGTTATTATACCGAATTTTGTTTACATTTCCCTACATCTACATACACAGGCATGAAATATATGAATATATACCCCAATAATATGTAGGTATTATACCTTATTGTTTTTTTGAAGTACATAGTCAAAAATAAAATGGGTATGCGAAATTGAAATATATGCGTACATACCCCAATATTTTTCTACAACTATATACCTATTCTCTACAACTACATACCCCAGCATAAAATATATGACTACATACCCCAATAGTACATAGGTATTATACCTAATTCTTTTTGCATATTTCGCTACATACCCCCATGTGAAATATATGAGTACATACTTTAATAATATGTGGTATTATACCCAATTGTTTTTTGAAGTACATAGTCATAATTAAGTGGGTATGATACCCAACTGTTTTATGTGTGTGTGTGTCTATATATATATATATATATATATATATATATATATATATATATATATATATATATATATATATATATATATATATATATATATATATATATATATATATATATATATATATATATATATATATATATATATTTTGTGTGTGTGTGTGTGTCCACGTAAATGTGTGGGCGGTATACATTTTTTTTGTATATACTCGCAAATACATGATCTGTCTTCTATGTGGAAAGGTATGAGAGAAAAAAGCAATAAAAGGAAATGCTTCATGTTCTTTCGTAGATGGAATGTCTTGCATGGAAATAGATTAGGAAAGGAACTAAAAGTTGTACTAACGGGTTGGACCCGATCAAGGTGCCCACCTATATAATGTTATTGTGATCACCTATATATAGGAAGAGACACACCTCAATATGCAACATCGAGCATTGGAAAAGGCTAATTATTTCCGTCGATTCATTTGTTTACCAATATACCAAAATCAGTACAATATAATCATATATATTTTCAGTCCATGCAACCAAATCTCAGTAAAACATATTGCAGCCAATTCTCGCAGCAACACATAGAGTATCCTCTAGTTTCGTTCATACACGATTCAAGCACGATCTATATACACACAATCATTTTAGCTATCTAAGAGCATACTTAATGATGGTATGCTATATACATTTCTCCCACTATTTCCTCCTCTGATGCGCACTTACATGTATCTTGTTATGTCCTCTGGGTTATCACATATGGCTCGTATTTCACCGCACTCGCTCTCATACTTGGGGTGGCATCACCCCATCAATAACTTGGGCAGATGTTTGATTCAAGCGATGCACTTTTTCTGAAAAAGATTTTGTTGATTCAAACACCGCGTTGAGACGATACTAAAAGATTGAGTACATACTTGGCATGTGCATAACAAGATGAATATAGACGAACACGTCCAAAGTTACAAGAAGAAAAATGAACATGACATGATGTAAGTGATGCATTTCTACAAATTTAATTATGTTTGAATTTCAAATCTGATCCAAAGGAAGGAGTAGAGGTGGAAAGTGTAGTTGTGCCAAATCGAGATTGTGTGGGTGTTTAGTGGATCAATCGGTTTTGTGTAGCAGCGTGCATGGAATTATGAATCCTTTTTCTCCGGGCCTCTTGGACTTGAAATCGAAAGGGAGTGAGTGGTTCAAATCCACCTCCGAACAAATATAAATTACATTATATCACAAAAAACTAGTCTGATTTGAAACAAGAAATAGTTGCCAATAACTGGCAGTTGTTCATTTTTTTTGTAGTTAGTAAAGCAGTATTAGATTGTTAGAACATACAACCTGATCTTACATTAAATTTTGAACTAACATGCTTATCCAGCTAGCCAAGCTTTGCTATGTGTTGCTTGTCTAAAATGTTTCTTTTTTACTGAGGAGCTACTCATATCTGATTTTTTATTTTAGCAAAGTTATAATAAAAAATGTAGCTATGGCACGTGGATCACGTTGGTAGTAACGTGACATGGTGGAGTCATTACTCTGACAACAATGTGTCAGACACTTCGGATCGACTCAAAGGTTCAATGGCGACAAGCACGACTGCAAGGTGTTGGACCTTAGGCGCACGTGCACAAAAACTTCTCGACTGTCGTTGAAAAGGAGAAACCGGCTCTAGTAAGAAAGCATCGACAACAACACGGCAGCGTCTCGTTCTAGCAGCAATAGTAGTCGCTCAGTGGTCCAAGGACCTCAATGCAATTTTTATAATGCTTCGGGTGCATTGTAGTGTTGGTAAACTTTATAAGAGATCCGAGCCTTTTCCGAACAGAAAAAAGATTATGAGGTACCATCAAAATCTCGACATGTATGACTAGGTTGCTTATACTTTTCAAATTGTAGTCCGGACAAAATCGCACCACTGTAATAGGATCTTCATCAACATCATTAGCAATATATAAGTCTTCTCTTTTTGTCATCTTCGTTCAATCTATACATGGCCAAAAGGCACGCCTCCACAAACGTAGTGATCAGTTGTGTCGTCGTCGGTTCGTACGTCCTGACAAGGTCTGAATTATGACTCGGCCTGTCCCGTCATGCATGCCAAGACACACACTTCACTTCAGCTGGCATGCTTTGCTCAAGTCTCAGTCTACAGTATACATCGTCCTCTCTAAGAAAAGTACTATGCATCAACTGTGCATACAGTGCTCGATCTTGGCCTCCTGGACCGCTGGACGTACGGCAGCACTGCTGGCTCATCTACTTATTTTATCAGCGCTGGCAGCATGATACTACTCCCTCCCAAAATATAAAATATAAGACTTTTGACAGCATCTACAACTAGGCGCCCTAAATCCAACCCCTCAAAACCCTGCAGACGCGATCGGGCATGTCCGCACACAATGACCGGTCACGCCTCATATATTTGATTTTACAACCGGACACCTTAAATTAGAAACCTCAAATCCAGATTATTACATGCAACGTGAAATCTAATCTAACCGAAGCTCGCTCGGTTTTGCCGTGGCCATGTCTGACGGCCGGTTGCGCTAGTTAGAGTGTTGGTCCAGTCGCCGGCAAGGTAGACTAGGGCATGGGACATGAGCCGGCTCACATGACTCAAGGCGTCGCCGTCTCCCATGCCCTACTCTTCCTCGTCGTAGGACGAAACCTGAATGGTGCCGGTGGACATCAGATCGATGATGGATTCGTCCTGGGACAAGCCAGCGACGTCCACAACGAAGCGGTTGCGGCGCCTGGACTGCTGCACCATACGGGGCGCCAAAGAATGTGACTCCACCTCGCCGACGTCCACGCCGCGAGGGCTGCCGCCGCCTCCCACGCCCGCTGCCTCGCACGGCGGGCACGCCGTGCCATGTTCTCGTCGGATGAGGCCCATGGTGTGTCCCGATGCTCGGCGCTCCAACAGAGGGTTGCGCGTCTGCCACCGTGTTTGGACGCCAAACAGATAGAACCGCCTTCTCGGCGAGGCAGCTACGACACACCTAGAGACATGCGCCATTTGGGCGGATGCAATGGATTCCCGATGAAGGAGTCTGAGCGCTGTCGGGCACGGGCCTCCTCCCGGAAGTGGCAGAGCGCAAGCCAGACGGCCATCTCCTCCTCGGGGCCACGTGGGGTAAGCTCAGATTCGATGGATCTAGAGGTGAAGGACTCGGATCCGCTGCCCGCCATGCCAGAGACGCCGGAGACCGCTGGAGATGAGCTTGGGTGGCGGAGGGCAGTGGGGGGATTGAAGTAAAGTGGCTAGGTTTGGTCCGACGAGCGGATGAGAAGGAATATATGTGGGGTCGGGTGGGCTAGCGTGGGCCGGGTCCGACGTGGCGGGCGCGCCCGGGCGCTCGCATATCCGCCCTATATTTGGACTGGATATGAGGGGTGCCGATCTGCCCGGGCGTTTGAGGCACATTTGAGACACCCGGCTAGGCCGAAATTTCATGACCGGTCAGTGATGGGCCGCCCGGCCGTTCGAAAAGGGTTGGGAATGCTAAGCTGTAGAAGGTGGCCTGGTTCTTTTCTAAACGAAGCCACCTAGGATAGTAACGATGCATGCCCGTCCGAAGGTGGCCTCGTTCTGTTGTTTGGGGAGGGTTTTTTAACATGCCCCCTCTTACATGCCATATCAAAAGAGAGATAAGAGAGGGAGCATGTTAAAATTGCTCTTCTTTAGGAGCTACAGGCTTTCTGTATAAACTAACGTTCGAAAAAAATGTATGGTGGGTAAAAGTGCTGAAAAAACAGATATACAGGGCAGGCGCAAAAACATTTTTCTTCTATGAAAAAGCCTGGCTCCCAATTTGATTGAAATTGATAAATAGTTCATGACATCGACAAGGAAAGCCATCTAAACCAGGATCAGACCGCATCACTACTAGCTGACAATTCCACCCTCAAACAGAACAGTAGTATAGAAAGCCCAACCTCGCGCAGGATGGGAAAAGGGGAATTGCAGGTCCCTAAAAACTCAGCAACCAATGACAAAAACACTACACAATTAAACGTGCAGCTTCACAATGACCATGGAAGCAAAAGATGCAAAACTTGAGCACGGATTTTTCTTTCCTTTTGCGAACATATATCCAACAGATTAATGAGACAAAAACACTGTACTTTGCTGACCATGGTATAACCTTGGAGTTAGGGGAAGACCGTAGGTGGTACAGACCAAAGTATATGTACAGTGCAGTACAAACATGCGTACGTACTCTTAAGTGGAGTAGGTTTGTAGGACTAGTGCTCTCTTCTCACACACACACTAGCTAAGTAGTTCAAGGAGAATAATTAATTAGAAGATTAAAAGGAAGATAGTAAACACTTACACACGAGCTATTACGTATACTATTAGTTAGCTAATCAAAGCTTAAGGTTAAGATCAAGCTGCAGCTGCATCTGCTTCTCGTCGTTGTCGTGAAGGCGCTTATTTGGCCGTCTGGCCAGCGCCCTAGTCGTTGCGGTCGCCCGCGGGTAGTCGTGGTCGACATGTTCGTAGAGGTGTGCGTTCCAGCTTCCGACCCTCTCCTTCTTGTGCGCGTTCTGGTGGCCCCCCAGCGCCTGCGACTTGAGGAACGTCTTCTCGCAGAAGAGGCACGAGAACAGCCGCCTCGATGATCTCTCTTCGCGGCCGCCACCACCATGGCCATGGCCGTAGCCGCTGTCGCCGGCAGCGGCGTCTGCTGCAGCCGAAGCAGAGGAGGATGGAGGTGCTGCTGGTGATGGTGGTGGCATGGGGGCCAGCGTCAGGGACAGGTCCATAGATGCTGCTGCGCCATGGGCAGCCTCCATTGAGAGAGATATTTGCAGGAGGCCAGCCCAGCTTCTCGTGTGGCTTTCTTTCACTCTCTAGCCTACAGCTAGCAATGGGTGTGGAGTGAGGAGTTTATAGATGGAAGCGTGCCACTTGCTAAATCTGGGAGCCGCACTATTGCGAGGGGTACCAACGTGCACCACGTATGGTGCCCACCGGCTATAGCCAACCACAGAGGAACACCAGCCCATGAGAGGGACGTCGAGGCAGATCATGGCTACAGATGTAGCAACAGTTTGTTGGTGATTCTTGTCTATCATCATCGTGCGTTCTTGATCTTTATTCTTTTGTCGACAGGTCAAAAGTGTGGCAAACCTGAACTATGTTTCCACTAGACAAAATATTAAGGGCGGATCAAGCGAATACAATCTTTTAAAGATTTGATTAGAAGTTTAGCATGCTTCCTCTTACCTTCCCTTTTCACATGAGGTAAGAGTACATAATACTCTATGATCTAGGTTTGCGAGCCAATCGACTCACGACGAAACTTGGATCCTTTTCTTTTTTTTAGGGAATAACGAAACTTGGATCCCGCTCTTGAGGATGTCGCCTCTCAACCATGGATTTCAGCTCATGAGAGAGGAATTTTCGCGGCGCAAAGTGTTGCTGTCTTTTCTGTTTTGCTCCTTTTATTCCTCAATAGAACCAAATCATGCCGCGGCCTACGCACTCCTACCGGATCATGCTATCCCACGACTCCCTACAAATTGTCCACGGATCGCACACAGCGCGTCTCGTGGCTTGACTACACACGAACCGAAGGAAACGCTAACTGAATGGAAGTGCTGCCACGGCAACGATCACGGCTGCCACAGCCAAACCAGAAACGCTTCCATGGCAGCCAAAACTAGGTTATTCCAACACAGGATAGGTTCATTAAGAGAGCGGGAGAAGCACCAGTGCCAAATTTAATCTCGTTGTTGCCGATGTTTCAGGGTCAACGGTGGCGAGGGAGTTGGTAACCATGAAATACTTCCGTGTTGTGGCTCTTCCAAATCCTCGAGAAAGCATTGGTAAACACGACAGAGCGAAGCTTTGGAGAGGAGGGGGAGGGTAAGGCAGCCCTTCATGGAGGTTGCATGAATCGCTACTAGTTGCGATCAATCTAGTCGGCACATGTCGGCACACAACAAGGAAACCTAGTTGTAGCCCAACAAAGTACCCCATTGGATTAGCATGTTCACCTTAATAAGTAGCATAAAAACGTTTTTCTCTTTGTCCTCTTCAATCTAGCTAGGGGACATAAAAGGAAAACCTAAACATGTGCGAGTGCAGACAAAACTAATTATGCTTTTTCGATAAGGAAAACTAATTGTGCTTACAACATGCAACAAGCAACATGATCCTAGCTAAACGACGCATGACTAATTAACCTCCCCCAAGTACACGAAATGTTGACACACAGGCGGACATATACCACTTATACTTTTCAAAATGTAGACGACACAGAGTACACCCTCAGAATAGGATCTTCTTCAACATCAGTATCATATACGTGATCTTCCCTGTGTCCTGTTGGGGCCAAGGGCACAGACGTGCATTCTTGTACCTATGTCGGCACATAACAAGCAAGGCTATACATGGCTAAAACCAGATGCACTGATCAGTCGTGTCCTCGTCAGTTCATATGTCCTGGCAAGCTCTCAATAACTATTTATGGCCCGGCCTGTGTGGGCAAGCAGGCCATGGCAAACACTTCACTTCAGCTGGCATATATACCTATAGCTCTGCTCTCAAGTCTCCGTCAATAGTGTACATCGTCCTTTCTCTGAGAAACTACCAGCACCCATCCACTGTGCGTGCAGTGCTCGCTGGATCTTGGCCTCCTGGACATACGACAATGCTGGCTCATTCCATAGTGTACCTCTGTCTCAAAATATAAGACATTTTAGAGCAAGAACATCTTATATTTGGAGACAGAGGGAGTAGTTTATTGATCCCGGCAAACGTTCAAGGATCATGTTAATCAGACAATACATGCGCGTGGATGCGAAAATTGATTCCATTATATCTCAACTAGTTTGGTTGTTGGAATACTAATATTTGGATTGATAGTATGAATACCGAAACTAGAAATATAGTTGGTTTATTGTATTTAATCGTTGTATAGTAAATATAACTATTGTAATAGAACGAAATTTTCCACGCATGGTTGCATGTCGAGATGATTTTTGCATGTTGAGAGAAATAAGTTGGTAGGGATTATTAATTTAGTTATGTAGGAATAACATGCTGGAATTTGGGTTATTGTATGGGTGTTAGCTTAATTTTTTATCGTAGTTCAACTCCAATTAACTGTTTGTTTTACTCGTTGTTGCTTTATGGTTCATCTAGGAAAGAGAGGTCATATATAAGTGTCCTCTGTCAGACAAGAACACATCTCGGGCGTACCGCATCTAAAATGACATCAAAGTAGAGAAAATGATCTGACTGCCCGAGTGAAACAAGTCGGGGACATGAATCTGTGTACTCCCTCCGTCCGAAAAAACTTGTCCCATCAATAATGCAATAATGCGAGATGGCATGTACAATAGTGCGAGATGGCCTCAGACCTTTCTAAATGAAGGAAAAAATATTAATGATAATTGCTTGATACTCAACAATAATGCAAGAAAGTTTTGAAGGCGGGGAAATAAAAAGAAAGAGTTTTGCCTTCTTTTCAACAAGGAGATGGTCCGATAACGGTAAAGATAAAATGGTTTTCTTATTATACTTAGATGCCATCATCTCTTATATGTTTACTAGTTAGAATTTTGGTCCGAGTATGTGTAAGTTGACTGAATTATTTTATGTATACATATCAACGTCCGTTTCCCTCTAAACTAATATTCTTAACTCATCACACCTTTTCTCATAAAAGGAAAAGAAAATATTCTTGCCATCCTCACGTGAATCTCGACATCACTCAAGGCATCAAATTAGACGTAACAAATCTTAGACAACATAGATTAAGCAAACCTTTTGAATTTAACCATTGCATTACTGGAGGAATGTGAATATTTTACTTCTAGAGATAACACTAAAAAATAGCATCTCTTTTTACACAGGAAAACAATAGGAAATGATCTTAGTGTAGTTATGTATTAATATTGTAATGTAGTGGGGCATATAATTCGATAAAGTACATGTGGAAAGAGGTTTTAGCTACAAAAGAAAAAGATTATGTTGCATCCATGCTATAAATGTGGAGAGTGCTTGCTCTTCACTGTATAACATGTTTCTGTTGCCAATTCTAAATCACAGGCAGAGCTAAGAGTAGATTGCCAACCCAGCACTCTAGATGCCTTAGTTGTGACAAGTAATGATGATGTTTGCGAGGAAATATGGGCAAAGGGTTAATTCTTCATTGTTTAATATATGAAAAGAAAACATTGTGTCAGAACGTCACCTACATCCTGGCCTAATTATTAGTTTCGTATCACCTTGCCTTTTTCGATAAACATCGTTTTTTATAGGAGAAAATAACGATTAGAGGGAGCACTTTTTTTCAGGTGTTAAATGGGTTTTTACTGCAAAGTAGTAGATTTTCGTTTTAATAACTAACGTAGCAATCACAAACATGGTCTGAGATTTGTTTTTCTTAAATGGGGTTTGTTGCATGCCATATGCTCCCTCCGTTTACTATAAAGATGTTCTAACTTTTTTTCTAAATTGGATGTATGAAGACACGTTTTAGTGTGTCTGTTCACTCATTTCAGTCCAAAACATTTTATAACAGTGAACGGAAGGTGTAGTTTTTTGCATGGGTACGTTCAGATTTGCAAACTGGGCAACATTCTCTCGTATATACGTACGTACAGTACATACCAGAGATGTCTAGTGCATATTAGCACATGCACAGAGGCACTCGCTAATTAAAGAGGAGAAAACGTACATAAGCGAGCTAGCTAGCTAAAGCTTAAGGCTAAGATCAAGCTGCTGCTGCTGCTGCTTCTCGTCGTCGATCTCAGGACGAGCAGATGCGGTGGTCGGCGGCGAGGCGTGGTCAGCAGCTGGGAGGTAGAGGCTGGCGTTCCAGCCGCCGGCGCCCCTGTCCTTCCTGTGCGCGTTCTGGTGGCCGCCCAGCGCCTGCGACTTGAGGAACTTCTTGTCGCAGAAGAGGCAGGAGAAGACCTTCCAACCGGCGCCAGCAGCAGCACTAGAAACGGCATCTCCGGCAGCCTGAAGAGAGAGAGATGGGGCTGCTGCTGCTGGTGGTGGTGGTAACGGTGGTGGCATGGTGGCCAGTGCCAGAGACAGGTCTAGAGAAGCAGGGGGGGCTTGAGTCTCCATCAATCTGCCAAAGAAGAAGCTAGGGGAAGCTAGGCTGCTCGGTGCTCCGGTGTATACATAGCGACCTGAGCTGAGCCTGAGGTGCGGCGATGGAGGTTTATAGCCAGCTGGTAGATGATGGCCATGGCCCGTGGGTACTGCTGAAGCGAGGCAGGAAAGGAAGCATGCCACTTGCTAAATCTGAGAGCCGCATTAGTTAGTGCTGGTGGCACTCCCCGTGACCGTGAACCATGGCCAGCGACGGAGGAACACGTAGCAGGTACGGACGACAGGGTGAGGCGAGGATCCATTGGTGGACATGGATCGATCGTGGCTACACCGCTACAGTTGTTCCAGTACCGCTGCAACAGTTTGGCAGTGATCCTTGTCGATCGAGCATGCGTGATGCATGCATGCCATCTTCTGTTCTGCGTGCATGATGGTTCAAGGAGTCTGCTGCATACAGTCATGGCCTCATGGGGGGGCAGCTGGATTGACCGTGCGCCACTCACTGCACTAGTTGATGCATGGATGGATGCGTGAATGGAATCCTACCGCTTCCTATATCTGGGAGCCGCATTACTCACTGCGAGCTCGCGGCACTAGCTAGCGTCCAACCACCGATCGAGGAACACTGGTACGTACTACGACGACGACGACGACAGGCATCGTGTTTGCCGATATATATCCTTGTCGATCATCATCATGCGTTATTGACCTATCGATATGTTGTACTAGTACATTTCCACTAGCCCAAGATTGTTTGCATGTGAGGAGCAAACAAACACCAGACGTGCAGCGCGAGCAGCAGAGCTGGGAAAGCCCGCCGGTGCCGTCGATCAATCATGTCATCGTCGACCGTCGATTCACACTCATTCAGATCATCAGGACCCGGCATCGCCAACACACACTTCACTTCAGGCCAACTCCACCGCACGACCCTAAACGGACGTCCGTTTTGTCCGGATTCTGTCCGTTTTGGTAGGACAATGGGGTCGTGTCCGGGCCTGTCCTGGGATGCGGTGGCCGTGCGCCCAGCACGCGGCCGCATCCGTTTGCCCCATCTTGTACGCCTTCATTTTAAAAAGAGAGCAACGTTTGAAATGCCAAGCCCTAGTTCAGGCCAGCGGCCCTAGTTCACGCCGGCAACAGAGCCAGTGGCCTACACGTCCATCGCCGGCAACACAGCCAGCCTCCAAAATGAATAGTTGTCCTCGTCGGCAACACAGCCGGCCTCCAAAATGAATGTTTTTCTCGCCGGCAACACAGCAGCCGGCAATGATGCTCTCTGTTATCTCCAAATAATAAGAAGAGAAGGAAGAATGCGAAGACGGTGGTGTCATGAACACTGTTTTAGAAAATATCATGAACATATTATGAAATTTGTTAATATTTTTTATGTGTCATGATAATTCTTTTTAATTCTATGGAGATTTTTTTAAACCGCATGAACAAACTTTTAGATTCCAAGAATATCTTTTTAATGCATGGTGAATGTTTTTTAAAAACTAGTAAAGTAAATTCCCATATAGATATACATTTTAAATGTGAAAAAACTACTCTCGTAGAAGCTGAGAGGAAACTGACACAAAAATTAGAACATTTTAATGCATGAGAAATCAAAAATCCAAAATGTAAAACTAGAAATAAAACACGAACCGAGCGTAGAAGCAAATAAAAGAAGACGCTACTAGACCAACCATGTATAGAGTCCGCTGTGGGATGACATCATGGTATCTCATATTGAGACATAGACCCTCCAATAAATATTTCTTGCCTATTCCGAGATGGTAGAACCGTTCAAATTAGGGAGGTTCTAAATCGACCACCCAAGTTGGAAGCGGTTGGTAGGATTCATTTATTTATATTGTCTTCTTTTTTAATTTTTCCAAAATAATATAAATATAAATACTTTTAAAGTTACTTTACTAAGTTTTAAAAAAAGGTTCACTGTGCAATAAAAAAAGTTCACACAATGTAAATAACTGTTCATGTAGTTTTTAAATAATATTCATTTTATACACAAAATTCTTCGTCATATTCTATAAATGTACACATGTTTCAAGAGTATGTTTCTAACATTTTTAAAAAAGTGCATGCATCATAAAACATTGCTCGCGTAATTTTGAAAAAATGTTTCACACCATTCAAATAAAGTTTGTGACATTTAAAAGATGCTCATAACACTTAAAAACATCCCACGTTTTTTGAAATATTCATGGCATTTTTTAGAAATGCTACATCCATGTTGAAAAAATGTCCGCCTCCTTCCGCCAATTATGAAGCTTCTAAGTGACAAGCATATATGTTTCGTTAGAAAAATTGGTTTGAGAGCTTCTTGTCCTCAAAATATTTTGAGGTAAATAAGGGTCATATGCAATGGTTAGTTCATAAAGACTCTTGAGTTTGAAGGAGGTATATCAATTCGAGTGAAGCCGCTTGTGAAGTTTTTCCTTGGAATCACTTCATGTCCAATTCTGGTTGTGGAGGGTCTCGATGTACATGATGCTCTCAATTATCTGCTCATAATAACAGGAGAGGGGAGAAAGCAAAAAATGGTGTCATTTTTTACATGTTAAAGAACATTTTGTAGAAGTGTCATGAACATATTTTGAGATATTTGAATAAAGGGTGTGTGCTATGGTTGGTTGACAAGTTCAACTGTGACAGAAAGCCTCCTGAATTTGCAGGAGGCATATCAATTCGAGTGAGGCCGCTTGTGAAGTTTTTCCTTGGAATCCCTTCATGTCGAATTCTGGTTGTGAAGGGTCTCGATGTAGATGATGCTCTCTGTTATCTCCTCATAATAAGAGGAAAGAAAGGAATGCGAAGACGGTGGTGTCATGAACATTGCTTTAGAAAATGTCAGGAACATATTTTCAAATGTGTTAATATTTTTTAAGTGTCGTGAGAATTCTTTTTAATTGTATGGACATTTTTAACTCGCATGAACGAACTTTCACCTTCCAAGAATATATGTTTAATGCATGGTGAACATTTTTAAAAACACCATAAAGTAAATTCCATTGTAGGTATACAATTTTAATGTAAACAAACCACTCTCGCAGAAGCTGAGAGAAAACCGATGCAAAAATTAGAACACTTATTTTTACATTTTGATTATGGGAGCAATTTATCATGATGCATAAACTTTTTTGAAAATGTTTATGCATCATGATAAATTGCTCCCATAATTTTAGAATTTTTTTGCACAATTCAAATAAATTTTGTGACATTTGAAAGATGCTCATAACAATTAAAAAACGCCACATTTTTTGAAATAAACATGGTATTAGATGTTCACCTCCTACCGCCAATTATGAAGCTTCTAAGTAACAAGCAAATAGGTTTTGTCAGAAAAATTGGGTTTGAGAGCTTCTTGTCCATGGAATATTTTGAGGTAAATAAGTGTCATCTGCAATGGTTGGCTTGTAAAGGCTCCTGAATTTGAAGGAAGCATATCAATGAAGGAAATATGCCCTAGAGGCAATAATAAAGTTATTATTTATTTCCTTATTTCATGATAAATATTTATTATTCATGCTAGAATTGTATTAACCGGAAACTTAGTACATGTGTGAATACATAGTCAAAACATAAGTGTCCCTAGTCTGCCTCTACTTGACTAGCTCGTTTATCAAAGATGGTTATGTTTCCTAACCATAGACATGTGTTGTCATTTGATGAACGGGATCACATCATTAGGAGAATGATGTGATGGACAAGACCCATTCGTTAGCTTGCATTATTATCGTTACAGTTTCATTGCTACTGCTTTCTTCATGACTTATACATGTTCCTCGGACTATGAGATTATGCAACTCCCGAATACCGGAGGAACACCTTGTGTGCTATCAAACGTCACAACATAACTGGGTGATTATAAGATGCTCTACAGGTGTCTCCGAAGGTGTTTGTTGAGTTGGCATAGATCAAGATTAGGATTTGTCACTCCGTGTATCGGAGAGGTATCTCTGGGCCCTCTCGGTAATGCACATCACTATAAGCCTTGCAAGCAATGTGACTAATGAGTTAGTTGTGAGATGATGCATTACGGAACGAGTAAAGAGACTTGCCGGTAACGAGATTGAACAAGGTATGATGATACCGACGATCGAATCTCGGGCAAGTAACATACCGATGACAAAGGGAACAACGTATGTTGTTATGCGGTTTGACCGATAAAGATCTTCGTAGAATATGTAGGAGCCAATATGAGCGTCCAGGTTCCACTATTGGTTATTGACCGGAGATGTGTCTCGGTCATGTCTACATAGTTCTCAAACCCGTAGGGTCCGCACGCTTAACGTTCGATGACGATTTGTATTATGAGTTATGTGATTTGATGACCGAAGTTTGTTCGGAGTCCCGGATGAGATCACGGACATGACGAGGAGTCTCGAAATGGTCGGGAGGTAAAGATTCATATATTGGAAGGCTATATTCGGACCCTGGAAGTGTTCCGGGTGATACCGGGTCACCGGAAGGGGTTCTGTGCAACCCCCGGCAAAGATATGGGCTTAATGGGCCAAGTAAGGGAACACACCAGCCCGCAAGGGGCTGGTGCGCCCCCTATAGGGCCAGCCACGTGGGAGAAAGGGAAAGGAGAGGAGGAAAAGGAAAGTATGAAGTAGGACTCCTACTTCCTTCCCCTCCCCCCTCCTTCCTTTCCCCCTTGTCCCAAATATGGTAAGGGGGGCGAATTGGACTAGGCTGCCTCCCTCCCTCTCCCTCCTTTATATACGTGGGGAGGGCACCCCTAGAAGACACATCAATTGTTCCTAGTCATGTGCGGCACCCCCCCTCCACAGTTAACACCTCGGTCATATCATCGTAGTGCTTAGGCAAAGCCCTGCGCCGGTAACTTCATCATCACCATCACCACGCCGCCGTGCTGACAAAACTCTCCCTCGACCTGCTACCTCTTGAGCAGTGCGTTGGTTTTCCCTTGAAGAGGAAAGGGTGATGCAGCAAAGTAGCGTAAGTATTTCCCTCAGTTTTTGAGAACCAAGGTATCAATCCAGTAGGAGGCCACGCACGAGTCCCTCGCACCTACACAAACAAATAAATCCTCGCAACCAACGCGATAAGGGGTTGTCAATCCCTACACGGTCACTTACGAGAGTGAGATCTGATAGATATGATAAGATAATATTTTTGGTATTTTTGTGATAAAGATGCAAAGTAAAATAAAAGGCAATAAAAATAACTAAGTGTTGGAAGATTAATATGATGGAAAATAGACCCGGGGGCCATAGGTTTCACTAGTGGCATCTCTCAAGAGCATAAGTATTTACGGTGGGTGAACAAATTACTGTTGAGCAATTGACAAAATTGAGCATAGTTATGAGAATATCTAGGTATGATCATGTATATAGGCATCACGTCCGAGACAAGTAGACCGACTCCTGCCTGCATCTACTACTATTACTCCACACATCGACCGCTATCCAGCATGCATCTAGAGTATTAAGTTCATAAGAACAGAGTAACGCTTTAAGCAAGATGACATGATGTAGAGGGATAAACTCATGCAATATGATATAAACCCCATCTTGTTATCCTCGATGGAAACAATACAATACGTGCCTTGCTGCCCCTGCTGTCACTGGGAAAGGACACCGCAAGATTGAACCCAAAGCTAAGCACTTCTCCCATTGCAAGAAAGATCAATCTAGTAGGCCAAACCAAACTGATAATTCGAAGAGACTTGCAAAGATAACCAATCATACATAAAAGAATTCAAAAGATTCAAATATTGTTCATAGATAAACTTGATCATAATCCTACAATTCATCGGTCTCAACAAATACACCGCAAAAGAAGATTACATCGAATAGATCTCCACGAGAGAGGGGGAGAACATTGTATTGAGATCCAAAAAGAGAGAAGAAGCCATCTAGCTAATAACTATGGACCCGAAGGTCTGAAGTAAACTACTCACACATCATCGGAGAGGCTATGGTGTTGTTGTAGAAGCCGTCTGTGATCGATGCCCCCTCCGGCGGAGCTCCAGAACAGGCCCCAATATGGGATCTCACTGGTACAGAATGTTGCGGCGGTGGAATTAGGTTTTTGGCTCCCTCTCTGGTAGTTTGGGGGTACGTAGGTATATACAGGAGGAAGGAATACGTCGGTGGAGCAACGTGGGGCCCACGAGGGTGGAGGGCGCGCCCAGGGGGGTAGGCGCGCGCCCCTACCTCGTGGCTTCCTGGTAGCTTTCTTGACGTAGGGTCCAAGTCCTCTGGATCATGTTCGTTCCGAAAATCACGTTCCCGAAGGTTTCATTCCGTTTGGACTCCGTTTGATATTCTTTTTCTGCGAAACTCTGAAATAGGCAAAAAAAACAGCAATTCTGGGCTGGGCCTCCGGTTAATAGGTTAGTCCCAAAAATAATATAAAAGTGTATAATAAAGCCCAATAATGTCCAAAACAGAAGATAATATAGCATGGAGCAATCAAAAAATATAGATACGTTGGAGACGTATCAAGCATCCCCAAGCTTAATTCCTGCTCGTCCTCGAGTAGGTAAATGAGAAAAACAGAATTTTTGATGTGGAATGCTACTTGGCATAATTTCAATGTAATTCTTCTTAATTGTGGTATGAATATTTAGATCCGAAAGATTCAAGATAAAAGTTCAATATTGACATAAAAATAATAATACTTCAAGCATACTAACTAAGCAATTATGTCCTCTCAAAATAACATGGCCAAAGAAAGTTCATCCCTACAAAATCATATAGTTTAGTCATGCTCCATTTTCGTCACACAAGAATGCTCTCATCATGCACAACCCCGATGACAAGCCAAGAAATTGTTTCATACTTTAGTAATCTCAAACTTTTTCAACCTTCACGCAATACATGAGCGTGAGCCATGGATATAGCACTATGGGTGGAATAGAATATGATGATGGGGGTTATGTGGAGAAGACAAAAAAGGAGAAAGTCTCACATCAACGAGGCTAATCAATGAGCTATGGAGATGCCCATCGATTGATGTTAATGCAAGGAGTAGGGATTGCCATGCAACAGATGCACTAGAGCTATAAATATATGAAAGCTCAACAAAAGAAACTAAGTGGGTGTGCATCCAACTTGCTTGCTCACGAAGACCTAGGGCACTTGAGGAGGCCCATTGTTGGAATATACAAGCCAAGTTCTATAATGAAAAACTCCCACTAGTATATGAAAATGACAAAACAAGAGACTCTCTATCATGAAGATTATGGTGCTACTTTGAAGCACAAGTGTGGTAAAAGGATAGTAACATTGTCCCTTCTCTCTTTTTCTCTCATTTTTTTTGGGCCTTCTCTTTTTTTGATGGCCTTTCTCTCTCTTTTTTTTATATTCCTCACTTGGGACAATGCTCTAGAAAATGATGATCATCACACTTCTATTTATTTACAACTCAACGATTACAACTCAATACTAGAACAAAGTATGACTCTATATGAATGCCTCCGGCGGTGTACCGGAATATGCAATGAACCAAGAGTGACATGTATGAAAGAATTATGAACGGTGGCTTTGCCACAAATACTATTTCAACTACATGATCATGCAAAGCAATATGACAATGATGAACGTGTCATGATAAACGGAACGGTGGAAAGTTGCATGGCAATATATCTCGGAATGGCTATGGAAATGCCATAATAGGTAGGTATGGTGGCTGTTTTGAGGAAGATATAAGGAGGTTTATGTGTGAAAGAGCGTATCATATCACGGGGTTTGGATGCACCGGCGAAGTTTGCACCAACTCTCAATGTGAGAAAGGGCAATGCACAGTACCGAAGAGGCTAGCAATGATGGAAAGGTGAGAGTGCGTATAATCCATGGACTCAACATTAGTCATAAAGAACTCACATACTTATTGCAAAAATCTACAAGTCATCAAAAACCAAGCACTACGTGCATGCTCCTAGGGGGATAGATTGGTAGGAAAAGACCATCGCTCGTCCCCGACCGCCACTCATAAGGAGGACAATCAAAGAACACCTCATGTTTCAAATTTGTTACATAACGTTTACCATACGTGCATGCTACGGGACTTGCAAACTTCAACACAAGTATTTCTCAAATTCACTACTACTCAACTAGCACAACTTTAATATCACTACCTCCATATCTCAAAACAATCATCAAGCATCAAACTTCTCTTAGTATTCAACACACTCATAAGAAAGTTTTTACTAATCTTGAATACCTAGCATATTAGGATTATTTAAGCAAATTACCATGCTATTTAAGACTCTCAAAATAATCTAAGGGAAGCATGAGAGATCAATAGTTTCTATAAAACAAATCCAGCGCCGTGCTCTAAAAGATATAAGTGAAGTACTAGAGCAAAAACTATATAACTCAAAAGATATAAGTGAAGCACATAGAGTATTCTAATAATTTCCGAATCATGTGTGTCTCTCTCAAAGGGTGTGTACAGCAAAGATGATTGTGGTAAACTAAAAAGACTCAAATAATAAAAGACGCTCCAAGCAAAACACATATCATGTGGTGAATAAAAATATAGCTCCAAGTAAAGTTACCGATGGAAGTAGACGAAAGAGGGGATGCCTTCCGGGGCATCCCCAAGCTTTGGCTTTTAGGTGTCCTTAGATTATCTTGGGGGTGCCATGGGCATCCCCAAGCTTAGGCTCTTGCCACTCCTTGTTCCATAATCCATCAAATCTTTCACCCAAAACTTGAAAACTTCACAACACAAAACTCAGCAGAAAATCTCGTGAGCTCCGTTAGCGAAAGAAAACAAAAGACCACTTCAAGGTACTGTAATGAACTCATTATTTATTTATATTGGTGTTAAACCTACTGTATTCCAACTTCTCTATGGTTTATAAACTATTTTACTAGCCATAGATTCATCAAAATAAGCAAACAACACACGAAAAACAGAATCTGTCAAAAACAGAACAGTCTGTAGTAATATCTAACTAACGCAAACTTCTGGAACTCCAAAAAATTAGCAAAATAGGACGACCTAGACAATTTGTTTATTGATCAGAAGCAATTGGAATCAATATTTTATCACGTTCTGGTGATTTTTAACAATTATTTTCGTGAACAGAAAGTTTCTGGAATTTTCTGCAAGATCAAATAACTATCATCCAAGAGGATCCTATAGGTTTAACTTGGCACAAACACTAATTAAAACATAAAAACACATCTAACCAGAGGCTAGAACAAATATTTATTCCTAAACAGAAGCAAAAAGCAAAAAACAAAAAATAAAATTGGGTTGCCTCCCAACAAGCGCTATCGTTTAACGCCCCTAGCTAGGCATAGAAGCAAGGATAGATCTAGGTATTGCCATCTTTGGTAGGCAATCCATAAGTGGCTCTCATAATAGACTCATATGTTAATTTTATTTTCTTCCTAGGGAAGTGTTCCATGCCTTTCTTTAATGGAAATTGGAATCTAATATTCCCTTCCTTCATATCAATAATTGCACCAATCGTTCTAAGGAAAGGTCTACCAAGAATAATAGGACATGAAGGATTGCAATCTATGTCAAGAACGATAAAATCTACGGGCACATAGTTCCTATTTGCAACAATAAGAACATCATTAATTCTTCCCATAGGTTTCTTAATGGTGGAAACCGCAAGGTGCAAGTTTAAAGAGCAATCATCAAAATCACGGAAACCTAACAAATCGCACAAAGTCTTTGGAATCGTGGAAACACTAGCACCCAAATCACACAAAGCATAGCATTGATATTTAATTTTAATTTTAATAGTAGGTTCCCACTCATCATAAAGTTTTCTAGGGATAGAAACTTCCAACTCAAGTTTTTCTTCATAAGATTGCATCAAAGCATCAACGATATGTTTGGTAAAGGCTTTATTTTGACTATAAGCATGAGGAGAATTTAGCACGGATTGCAACAAGGAAATACAATCTATTAAAGAGCAATTATCATAATTAAATTCCTTGAAATCCAAAATAGTGGGTGTATTGAGATCTAAAGTTTTGATTTCTTCAATCCCACTTTTATCAATTTTAGCATCAAGATCTAAAAACTCCGAATTTTTGGAACGCCTTCTAGGTAAAGGTGGATCATATTCAGTCCCATCATTATCAAGATTCATATTGCAAAACAAAGATTTAATAGGGGACACATCAATAACCTTTAGATCTTCATCTTTATTTTCAAAGTTTTCCGGCTTGGCGGCAATCTTATTAACTAAGGTGGCCTGCTTGTCCGATATTTCATCTATTAACTTCTCAAGATGAGCAATTTGGGATCTCAAACCATCAAATTCTTTAGACATATCATCGAGCTCTTTATTCATATAACTGTTGGAAATATGCCCTAGAGGCAATAATAAATTGGTTATTATTATATTTCCTTGTTCATGATAATCGTTTATTATCCATGCTACAATTGTATTGATAGGAAACTCAGATACATGTGTGGATACATAGACAACACCATGTCCCTAGTAAGCCTCTAGTTGACTAGCTCGTTGATCAATAGATGGTTACGGTTTCCTGACCATGGACATTGGATGTCGTTGATAACGGGATCACATCATTAGGAGAATGATGTGATGGACAAGACCCAATCCTAAGCCTAGCACAAGATCGTGTAGTTCGTCTGCTCAGAGCTTTTCTAATGTCAAGTATCATTTCCTTAGACCATGAGATTGTGCAACTCCCGGATACCGTAGGAATGCTTTGGGTGTACCAAACGTCACAACGTAACTGGGTGGCTATAAAGGTGCACTACAGGTATCTCCTAAAGTGTCTGTTGGGTTGGCACGAATCGAGACTGGGATTTGTCACTCCGTGTAAACGGAGAGGTATCTCTGGGCCCACTCGGTAGGACATCATCATAATGTGCACAATGTGACCAAGGAGTTGATCACGGGATGATGTGAGTTACGGAACGAGTAAAGAGACTTGCCGGTAACGAGATTGAACAAGGTATCGGGATACCGACGATCGAATCTCGGGCAAGTAACATACCGATAGACAAAGGGGATTGTATACGGGATTGATTGAATCCCCGACATCGTGGTTCATCCGATGAGATCATCGTGGAACATGTGGGAGCCAACATGGGTATCCAGATCCCGCTGTTGGTTATTGACCGGAGAACGTCTCGGTCATGTCTGCATGGTTCCCGAACCCGTAGGGTCTACACGCTTAAGGTTCGATGACGCTAGGATTATAGGGAATAGATGTACGTGGTTACCGAATGTTGTTCGGAGTCCCGGATGAGATCCCGGACGTCACGAGGAGTTCCGGAATGGTCCGGAGGTAAAGATTTATATATAGGAAGTGTGGTTTTGGCCACCGGAAGTGTTCCGGGCATCACCGGTAGTGTACCGGGACCACCGGAGGGGTCCGGGGGTCCACCGGGAGGGGCCACGGGCCCCGGAGGCATACATGGGCCAAGTGTGAGAAGGGACCAGCCCCTAGGTGGGCTGGGGCGCCTCCCCGCCAAGGCCCATGCGCGTAGAGAGAAGAGGGGGCAAACCCTAGGGCGGATGGGCCCTAAAGGCCCATGCCTGGTGCGCCTCCCTCCCCCCCCCCCACTTGGCCGCCACCCCAGATGGGGATTGGGGCTGCCGCCACCCCTAGGGAGGGAACCCTAGGTGGGGGCGCAGCCCTCCCTCTCCCCCTATATATAGTGGAGGCAAAGGGGCAGCCCAACACACGAAGTTCTTCTTCTCTTGGCGCAGCCCTACCTCTCTCCCTCCTCCTCTCCCGCGGTGCGTGGCGAAGCCCTGTGGGATTGCCACGCTCCTCCATCACCACCACGCCGTCGTGCTGCTGCTGGATGGAGTCTTCCCCAACCTCTCCCTCTCTCCTTGCTGGATCAAGGCGTGGGAGACGTCACCGGGCTGCACGTGTGTTGAACGCGGAGGCGCCGTGGTTCGGCGCTTAGATCGGAATCAACCGCAATCTGAATCGCTACGAGTACGACTCCTTCATCCGCGTTCTTGCAACGCTTCCGCATCGCGATCTACAATGGTATGTAGATGCACTCCCCTTCCCCTCGTTGCTAGATTACTCCATAGATTGATCTTGGTGATGCGTAGAAAATTTTGAAATACTGCTACGTTCTCCAACAGTGGCATCATGAGCTAGGTCTATGCGTAGTTTCTATGCATGAGTAGAACACAAAGTAGTTGTGGGCTTCGATTTTGTCAATTTACTTGCCGTTACTAGTCTTATCTTGATTCGGCGGCATCGTGGGATGAAGCGGCCCGGACCGACCTTACACGTACTCTTACGTGAGACAGGTTCCACCAACTGACATGCACTAGTTGCATAAGGTGGCTAGCGGGTGTCTGTCTCTCCCACTTTAGTCGGATCGGATTCGATGAAAAGGGTCCTTATGAAGGGTAAATAGAAATTGGCATATCATGTTGTGGCTTTTGCGTAGGTAAGAAACGTTCTTGCTAGAAACCCATAGCAGCCACGTAAAACATGCAACAACAATTAGAGGACGTCTAACTTGTTTTTGCAGGGTATGCTATGTGATGTGATATGGCCAAAAGGATGTGATGAATGATATATGTGATGTATGAGATTGATCATGTTCTTGTAATAGGAATCATGACTTGCATGTCAATGAGTATGACAACCGGCAGGAGCCATAGGAGTTGTCTTAATTTATTGTATGACCTGCGTGTCAATGAAAACGCCATGTAATTACTTTACTTTATTGCTAACCATTAGCCATAGTAGTAGAAGTAATAGTTGGCGAGACAACTTCATGAAGACACGATGATGGAGATCATGGTGTCATGCCGGTGACGAATGTAGGGGAACGCAGCAGAAAACAAAAAATTTCCGACCTACGCACCAGCCCAGGACCACTATGGAGACTGCATACAAGGTTTGATCTTTTTCATTACCGACTCGTAGCGCAGCGGGAAGTAGAGTCGATGACGATCGGCGGTGCAGATCCCCGCAGCTAGGATTTACAACCTCCCAACCGCGAGGATGTATACCCTCATCTGCTCCTCAGACAGCCCTCCAGGAGGCGGTCGAACAGCCCCCCGGACGGTGTCGCGGACAGCCCTTCGGGAGGACCTTCCAAACTCGAACGGTCACTCGGACAGCCCTTCGGGAGGACCTTCGAAACTCGGACGGTCACACGGACAGCCCTTCGGGAGGCACTCACGAACTAAGACCGAAACTACGATCTCTCTACAGAGTTGCACACATACGGTGTCATCTATCCGGCAGGGCTTCGCCGTCCAGAACTAGTTCCTGCCGGAACCCAGACAGCCTTACGGCTCTACGAAACTCTTTTCGTGGGAGGGAGAGAAGAAGCCAGATAATGCATGGCATGTGTATGAGAGCAAGGGATGAGTGTGGAGGGCTGCCCCTCCACCTCTATTTATAGGAAATCCCAAGGGGGTAGGGTAGTTTCACAAAAAACCCAAAATGCACATGAATGAAGTCCTTCCACAAGGACCTAGGAGTGAAACCAAGGAACAAGAGGGTCCCCAAGGGGGGATACCCCATGTGGCCGGCCACACCCCCATGAGGGGCCCAAAAAATGGCTCCTATCCATCCATGTCATCCCCTAACCATAAAGCTGATTTTCACTATTCACGACGACATTTTTCAGCGTCTGATCGAACTGAAAATATTTATGTGGGCTAAGAACATTTACAGTACCCACTAAAATGATTTTCAACGCGTTCCGAAACAATTCCGGTTTTAGTGATTTTCATCTGCGAAACGCATCTGAAGTGGCTCCGGCAGCTCCGGAACATTTCCGGTTTTTATCTCAGAAAATTCCAAAAAGCTTCCAGAATGATTCTGGCATCCTCCAAGAATTATCAGGCATGTGCCGAAACCAATTTGACTTAATGGTGTATCCCGAAACAACTTTTCGGTATCATCGAAACTTATCCGATGACCTCTCTCTGCGGTACGATTCCGTTGTCCGAAACTTTCCGGTGTCCGAAACTTTTTCGGTGATTTTCTCTCAGACTCCCTGTCTAGTATTCAGCAGATAGATGACCCTTAAGCGTGTGACCCTATAGGTTCGGTGAAGTATAGACATGACCCGGAACCCCTTCCGATCAATGATCAACATCGGAGCCGTGGACACCCATATTGACCCCTATACCCACACGAATAAATATTCGAGTGAACCTCCAGTTGCCGTGTGCTATTCCTGTTGCTTCGCGATATGTTACAAATACCCGAGGTGAGACATGTTGGCATTCCCGTGGATCAACAACTTGTCCACTATGCTAGTTACCTCGTTACCGGTATTGTTCTCTTTTCTCGTTGTCGTGTTCCGGCATCCCCGTGATCAAATCACAAAGTGTCTGGCCAGACGATGATGGATACCGTAACACCGAGAGGGCCCAGAGATATCTCTCCATCGTCGGAGGAGCAAATCCCAATCTTGAGCTATCAAGTTACTTGACACACTTTTCCATGAACCCGTAAGCCGCCGTAATAGCCACCCATTTACGGATGACGTTTAACAAACCCCAAAGTTCATGAAGCAAGCATGAAGAAACTCGATACTCTCATGGTCTAAGGAATCATGCAAACGTTAACCATCTCTGTGTTATGTACCAATAAACTTGTGACGAATGAATCTCATAGCATAACATCATGCCGGGTCGATTCAACACAAATGTTCTCTTAACATTATGCCCTCAAGGTTGCTGACATAGACATGCCCATGATCAGGAAAACATAACCATCATGCAACACTTGAGCTAGTCTTAGAGGCCAGACTAGGAATATATTTTACCGTTTATTATTCCACACGTGCATATGAGTCTTCCTCCGAGCCTCGTGGTTATTGCAGACTCGAGAACCATAGCAGTTCTAGCATGGAACATAAACATAATTATGAACTCGGAGATAAATAATATCATTTATTATTGCCTCTAGGGCATATCTCCTACAGACTCCCACTTGCACTAGAGTCAATAATCTAGTTAATGCTAATGCACTTTACACCTGTGGCACACCGGTGTAAATATGCTTCACTTGTGGTATAGCCTGATGTCCAACGGATCTGACGACTTCAGTTCCGTGTGTATCTTTGCATGTCCTCGCGTTTTCACGTTTTCACAAAATTCATATTTTGTGTGGACTTGGCTTTGTATGTATGTGAATCACAGGTCGAACCTGGATTCCTCAGACTGAGTTATGGAGCAACTACCTGCAGTAGTGTCCCATTATCAAAAGCCATCTTGGAACTATACTAAGTTCATGAATGAACTATATGATTCAACATCTTCTTTGTCGCTTCTAAAGCGTCAACATACTTAGCCCTTGTTATAGAATTCGCCACAGTAACTAGTTTGAACAAATTCCAACTAACTGTGCCACCACATTGTGTGTTACACAAAACCCTTAACTTAAATCGAAAATCGCACGGTGAAAAGATGAAGACTATCGATGTAACATTTTACAACGAACTCTTCATGATCTCCGCTTGCAAGAAAACATATCATCAGTACTTACTCTAGTACTCAATGACATCTTTCACTGTTGTCCCACGATCAGTACTTTGATCACTTTAGTATCCATACTCGCAACACCTTGGGAGTATCGGACATATCTGGTTGTTTTACATACCATGGAATACATGATTAATCCAAACACAAAAGTGTGTCGAATCTGCATCATGTATTTTACTCATCAGTGTTTTGGGACACCGAGTCTTGCAAAAACTCCTTCCATGTGACTTTGGCAAGAATCACTCCTTGGCGTTTTAAATGCTAAAAGGTTTTAGCATCTTGTCAATATGCATTCATTGCTTAGCCCCATTAGGTAAATCTATCTCCATAGATCATCATGCCTAATATTGAGGCTATTTAGCCTAAGCACTTCATCGAAAAACTATTTTCAAATGAAGTCCTAATTCGTGTCAAGAAATTTATTTCCAATTACCAATGTGCCAAGCACATAAGGTTTTTAGAAATATTATTACGCTCCCACTTACTTTCTTGAATTACAAGCATCTTCGTTACCCATTGATGAAGTCAAAACCCCTTTGACCATTTCATCAAAACACGAAGATTCCAACTCCATTTTGCTCTCTTCTGTCCATTGCTAGAATTCTGAAGTTTGCATACCTACTAGCATCCTCTGGATCGACAAATTACTTTGGACTGTATCATATACAAGTCCTAGCTTTCATTTCCATCAGATGGAAATCCTTTTATCATCCATGTTTCATATCTCATGATTGAAATATGTATTAATTGCTAGTTCAACCCGAACCGACTTTAAGCATCGCTACGATGAAAACAACCTCATCGTAGTCAACTCTTGAACTTGTTATTTCAACAAGTCGAGCTTTATGGATAAAACATTTTTATCCATATCAGTTTTAAGTTCCATAAATATTCGTTAGACTCTAAGTCTTCCGAAAGGTGTATCAAGGTTTTAATCTTGAATCACTTATATGGAAACTAACTTGGGTTGTATTGGCATTTAGCCAATTCCGGAGTCAGGGCCCATCAACGCTTCCTTGTGTATCGTAGGTATAATGTTGTCTAACAACAATATCTCGTTTGCGCACCTGAGAGGTTTGCACGAGCCTTGCCTACGTGGTTCAGCTGCAAGTTCGACCGAAGTTCATACATTTTATTGTAGAGACTTCCGTATCAGTCGCAGTAGGAAACTCTGGAATTACTTCCAAGGTCTCTTGCCTTTGATCTGATGACTTAGATACTGTTTATCTCGTCGAGTTGCACTATTCTCCCACTCACCTTTTTGAAAGAACCATTCTCTTTAAAAGCACACCGTTTCGCGGCAAAACTATTTGCCTCGGTATAGTGAGGGAGGAATACCCAACATTTTGGTATAACCTACAAAGTAGCACTTGTCTGATTTGGAATAGGTTTGTAACCTTTTACACAAGCCCCATATTCCAAATGTTAAGAAAAGATATAACATGGTTGGGCGTACCATACCATGGCTTCATTTCAACAGACCCGATGTAGCTCTTTTCAGTGTAAAAGCCGCAGTCTCTAAAGCATCACTTTAAAAAGGATAATGGCAAATTTATTTATGTCATCTTTGACCTTACCATGTCATAAATGGTTAGATTACATCTCCATGGACTTTTCACTTGCAGTGGTGTTCCGGGAGGTGCAAGTTATGAAACCCCTTTCACAACTCATCAGACATTCGCTAAACATGTAACTCAAATATTCCTTTGTGCAATCAAATTGCAGAAACATAATTTTCTTGTTACAATAACTTCTACTTCATTTTTGAAAACCTTTCGAATGATTTCAAAAGATCCAGACTTACGTCTCATCAAGTAAATATCCATATATCTACTTGAGTCATTTCTGAAGATAAATAAATCCACCACTAACAACACTTATCGGACTACACACATCAAATGTATGATCACTAATAAGTTTGTTGTTCGTTCCTTATTGCCTGTGAACGGTATTTTAGTCACTTCACTTTTCGGAGGAAAGTTGCAAGTGTCAGATGATTCAAAATCAAAAAGACTTCAAAATCCATCATAATGGAATTTTCCATGCGGGTTTCTCCAATGTAACCAAATGTAGTGCCACACTTGTGTGGTATTCTTTTAGTCTTGCGACATTTAGCGTCAGTGTTATGGATGTATCATATTACCCTCAATATTCATAACATACGTCCCATCTTGGATGGAAGCATGGCCCTTCATGTTATTCATAATACTTAACAACAATTGTTGTTTTTATGAACAACTCTTTTGCAACAAACATTGTGCAATGGGCTAGAGTGTATGAAACTCTAAAATGAATTATGAAAGTAAACCCAGAGGTATTGTATTATTATCAATATTCATAACATACATCTCATTCATAATGAAAGTATGGCCCTTGTGTTATTCATAACATCGAACATAAAAGGTTCTCTTATGAACAACCTTCTTGCAAGATACCTTATGCAATGGGCTAGAGTTTGTAAAACTCTAAATGAATTATGAAAATAAATACAGACGACAATACACCGATGGAAGGTATAGTAACATTTACTATGTTCCCTGTGTATACCTTAACCTCATTTCTGGCTAGTCTTTTTAGGCCACAGTAGCTCTTACAGTGATTCGCAATTGAATGCAATCGAGCGGGTATCTTTGTGATTAACTCACAATACCCAAGAATTAGTGATTAACATGTTTAACCATAATTCCCAAGAACTATATCTTTGACCAGCCTACTATACAACAAAAACTTGTATGACATTCATACATGAGCTGGATATTCCAGTCATCTTTCTTTCTGCCTTTTTACTTCTAACAGTTTAACTTTTAGTATTTCTCCTACTCGCAAAAGAAGCACCCAACTTAAGAGTGGCGTTAGCCCCGGACTTCCTAGGCGTGTAAGTCATACTAACACCCTTTGGACACTTCCTTTCTCTTTAAGTTGTTGTTTTATTCACCTTTCATTATATGACAGGCGTTCTTCTGGATCCCTTTCCCAACAGTCAAATGCATAGTAAACACTTTTACTAATACTTGCAAACAAACATTGCTTTGTTTGTATCTGAAAATAATTTTCAGTTCCATGAATATCATATAACTATCCCAACTTTCGAAGTTTGGGTTTCATGGAAGCAAACATATTGCACTTGACTGAAACGGAATTATAGCTTTTGGATCGAAGGACGAGAGTCACATGATCTATAGCTTTAGCGGGAGGATACGGAAAGCATGCGATAGGACAAAGTCCTTCTCGGCACTTTTGAGGACAATCCTCATATTACGTTACCAATCGTAAAGTTTTAACCAGATATTTAACAGTTATTCAATTTTAATAGGGAAGGTGGAAACGCGAGCCATTATTCTACAACTATTTTGCAAGAAACACTTAGACAGTGTTCATAATTAATTGCACTGAGAATTAAACATGTTAATTCAACAGTGCGCTCCCACTCAAATCAATATCTCTCACAATTAATTTTGAGTGATACAAGATCTAGACTTCAATTCATCGCCATAGAATCATCATCTCATAACGGGAATTTTAATCGGTAGGCCAACTTGCCGATCACATCTCTATGTGACTCTTGCTCATCTTTCAATGCGTGTGTTCCGAGCTCAGGACGATCCTGCCATGAACGTCAAGACAACCAAGTGATCTTGCTGCGAGGTCTGACCTCACCTGCCTCACACTTCTCTAATCGTTCGTACCCATGCATCCATGGCGCACCCCGAAAAGATAGGTGCCGTGACGGTGCTACACTTGCGAGAACACTAACTACTTGATATTTTAAGTGAGAGATCACCCTAATAAAAGCGACTACCGCGCAATCAAGAAGGGTGCATCATAAGGGATAAACATCTCAGGCAATTCATAATAGCATGATATGGTATAGCCCTTTCTGACGGAGAAGTATTTCATTTCTTCGTCTTCGGCATTCGCGTCGGTGGTCACCTTCACGAAGATTGCCACCACCTTGTCGATGCACCAGATAATATTGCTATCTCTATAGCTAACAAAATAATGCATTACAACAAGGTTGACACGCAGGTCATTAAAATGCAATCATATGGCTCCAGCCATCATGCCGAATCATGACACGCAGGTCATCTTAATCAAATTACATCATATAGTCATCTCATACATAATCGAATTAGCATGAGCACTGCTATACCACATCACATGCACATCCTGCAAAACCAAGTTAGACGCCTCTAATAGGTTTATGCAAAATTTTATTTTACGTGGCTTCTAAGGTTTTGACTTAAACCGCAGCTACCAACGTTTTATCATCAAGTATGATTATTCAGCTTGCTAGATTAACATCTCGGGGTGTATGAAACACGGGATAATTAAATCTCGAGCCCCATACTAAACTTCGTCATACGCATGACCCCCGTGCAGATCATATCTGCAATGCCCTTTCATCTGCGAATTTCATCTTTCTTTTGACTACGGCAGAACCCAAAGAACTGATAGCACTTCCATGATCAATCAGGATCACGGATTGCCAGAACTTTGTCAAATTCCACCATGCTGTCTCGAGATTGAGCAAACGCAAATTCTAGGGAAGCAACAAGAACCTCGGGTAACAGATTTCATCTGTCACCCGCATAAATAATTTTCAGCAATAGATCTCATCTACTACCTAATTATATTATGCAATACCCATACATCTCCATGTATTCTAGATCGAAACCTGCATCTACGCATAGCACGGCTCTGATACCACTGTAGGGGAACGCAGCAGAAAACAAAAAATTTCCGACCTACGCACCAGCCCAGGACCACTATGGAGACTGCATACATGGTTTGATCTTTTTCGTTACCGACTCATAGCGCAGCGGGAAGTAGAGTCGATGACGATCGGCGGTGCAGATCCCCGCAGCTAGGATTTACAACCTCCCAACCGCGAGGATGTATACCCTCATCTGCTCCTCAGACAGCCCTCCAGGAGGCGGTCGAACAGCCCCCCGGACGGTGTCGCGGACAGCCCTTCGGGAGGACCTTCGAAACTCGAACGGTCACTCGGACAGCCCTTCGGGAGGACCTTCGAAACTCGGACGGTCACACGGACAGCCCTTCGGGAGGCACTCACGAACTAAGACCGAAACTACGATCTCTCTACAGAGTTGCACACATACGGTGTCATCTATCCGGCAGGGCTTCGCCGTCCAGAACTAGTTCCTGCCGGAACCCAGACAGCCTTACGGCTCTACGAAACTCTTTTCGTGGGAGGGAGAGAAGAAGCCAGATAATGCATGGCATGTGTATGAGAGCAAGGGATGAGTGTGGAGGGCTGCCCCTCCACCTCTATTTATAGGAAACCCCAAGGGGGTAGGGTAGTTTCACAAAAAACCCAAAATGCACATGAATGAAGTCCTTCCACAAGGACCTAGGAGTGAAACCAAGGAACAAGAGGGTCCCCAAGGGGGGATACCCCATGTGGCCGGCCACACCCCCATGAGGGGCCCAAAAAATGGCTCCTATCCATCCATGTCATCCCCAAGATCTTTTGGAGCAAAGCCCCAAAAGGTGGCTTTCCATAAAGTAACCATAAAGCTGATTTTCACTATTCACGACGACATTTTTCAGTGTCTCATCGAACTGAAAATATTTATGTGGGCTAAGAACATTTCCAGTACCCACTAAAATGATTTTCAACGCGTTCCGAAACAATTCCGGTTTTAGTGATTTTCATCTGCGAAACGCATCTGAAGTAGCTCCGGCAGCTCCGGAACATTTCCGGTTTTTATCTCAGAAAATTCCAAAAAGCTTCCAGAATGATTCTGGCATCCTCCAAGAATTATCAGGCATGTGCCGAAACCAATTTGACTTAATGGTGTATCCCGAAACAACTTTTCGGTATGATCGAAACTTATCCGATGACCTCTCTCTGCGGTACGATTCCGCTGTCCGAAACTTTTTCGGTGATTTTCTCTCAGACTCCCTGTCTAGTATTCAGCAGATAGATGACCCTTAAGCGTGTGACCCTATAGGTTCGGTGAAGTATAGACATGACCCGGAACCCCTTCCGATCAATGATCAACATCGGAGCCCTGGACACCCATATTGACCCCTATACCCACACGAATAAATATTCGAGTGAACCTCCAGTTGCCGTGTGCTATTCCTGTTGCTTCGCGATATGTTACAAATACCCGAGGTGAGACATGTTGGCATTCCCATGGATCAACAACTTGTCCACTATGCTAGTTACCTCGTTACCGGTATTGTTCTCTTTTCTCGTTATC
Organism: Triticum aestivum; assembly: GCF_018294505.1. NCBI lineage: Eukaryota > Viridiplantae > Streptophyta > Magnoliopsida > Poales > Poaceae > Triticum > Triticum aestivum. The sequence goes on along the minus strand of NC_057802.1, from coordinate 1,349,976 downwards.
GTGTTCCGCCATCCCCGTGATCAAATCACAAAGTGTCTGGCCAGACGATGATGGATACCGTAACACCGAGAGGGCCCAGAGATATCTCTCCATCGTCGGAGGAGCAAATCCCAATCTTGAGCTATCAAGTTACTTGACACACTTTTCCATGAACCCGTAAGCCGCCGTAATAGCCACCCATTTACGGATGACGTTTAACAAACCCCAAAGTTCATGAAGCAAGCATGAAGAAACTCGATACTCTCATGGTATAAGGAATCATGCAAACGTTAACCATCTCTGTGTTATGTACCAATAAACTTGTGACGAATGAATCTCATAGCATAACATCATGCCGGGTCGATTCAACACAAATGTTCTCTTAACATTATGCCCTCAAGGTTGCTGACATAGACATGCCCATGATCAGGAAAACATAACCATCATGCAACACTTGAGCTAGTCTTAGAGGCCAGACTAGGAATACATTTTACCGTTTATTATTCCACACGTGCATATGAGTCTTCCTCCGAGCCTCGTGGTTATTGCAGACTCGAGAACCATAGCAGTTCTAGCATGGAACATAAACATAATTATGAACTCGGAGATAAATAATATCATTTATTATTGCCTCTAGGGCATATCTCCTACAACGAAGGTGATCATGCCGCGCCTCAAAGATGGAGATCAAAGGCGCAAGATGATATTGGCCATATCACGTCACTTTATGATTTGCATGTGATGTTTAGCATGTTTACATCTTATTTGCTTAGAACGACGGTAGCATAAATAAGATGATCCCTCACTAAAATTTCAAGAGACGAGTTCCCCCTAACTGTGCACCATTGCGAAGGTTCGTTGTTTCGAAGTACCACGTGATGATCGAGTGTGATAGATTCTAACGTTCGAATACAACGGGTGTTGACGAGCCTAGCATGTACAGACATGGCCTCGAAACACATGCGAAACACTTAGGTTGACTTGACGAGCCTAGCATGTACAGACATGGCCTCGGAACACAAGAGATCGAAAGGTCGAACATGAGTCGTATAGCAGATGCGATCAACATGGAGATGTTCACCGATGATGACTAGTCCGTCTCACGTGATGATCGGACACGGCCTAGTTTGACTCGGATCATGTATCACTTAGATGACTAGAGGGATGTCTATCTGAGTGGGAGTTCATTAAATAATCAGATGAACTTAATTATCATGAACATAGTCAAAAGGTCTTTGCAAATTATGTCATAGCTTACGCTTTAGTTCTACTATTTAAGATATGATCCTAGAGAAAATTTAGTTGAAAGTTGATAGTAGCAATTATGCGGACTGGATCCGTGAACTGAGGATTGTCCTCATTGCTGCACAGAAGGCTTATGTCCTTAATGCACCACTCGGTGTGCTGAACCTAAGCGTCGTCTGTAGATGTTGCGAAACATCTGACATACACGTTTTGATGACTACGTGATAGTTCAATGCGTAATGCTAATGGTTTAGAATTGTGGCACCAAAGACGTTTTTGAAACGTCGCAGAACATATGAGATGTTCCGAAGACTGAAATTGGGATTTCAGACTAGTGCCCACGTGAGACCCCTGACAAGCTTCTTAAGCCTGCAAACTAAGGGAGAAAAGCTCAATCGTTGAGCATGTGCTCAGATTGTCTAAGTACTACAATCACTTGAATCGAGTGGGAGTTAATCTTCCAGATGAGATAGTGATGGTTCTCCTTAGTCACTGCCACCAAGCTATTAGAGCTTCGTGATGAACTATAAAATATTAGGGATAGATATGATGATCCTTGAGAAACTTGCGATGTTTGACACCGCAAAAGTAGAAATCAAGAAGGAGCATCAATTGTTGATGGTTAGTAAAACCACTAGTTTCTAGAAGGGCAAGGGCAGAAGGGATACTTCATGAAACAGCAAATCATTTGCTGCTCTAGTGAAGAATCCCAAGGTTGAACCCAAACCCGAGACTGAGTGCTTCTGTAATGAGGGAAACGGTCACTGAAGCAGAACTACCCTAGATACTTGGTAGATGAGAAGGCAGGCAAGGTTGACAGAAGTATATTGGATATACATTATATGAATGAGTACTTTACTAGTACTCCTAGCAGCACCGGGGTATTAGATACCGGTTCGGTTGCTAAGTGTTAGTAACTCGAAATAAAAGCTGCGGAATAAACGGAGACTAGCTAAAGGTGAGATGACGACATGTGTTGGAAGTGTTTCTAAGGTTGATGTGATCAAGCATCGCATGCTCCCTCTACCATCGAGTTTGGTGTTTGCGTTGAGCATAAACATGATTGGATTATGTTTATCGCAATACAATTGTTCATTTAAGGAGAATAATGGTTACTCTGTTTATTTGAATAATACCTTCAATGGTCTTGCACCTAAAATGAATCTCGATCGTAGTGATACACATGTTCATGCCAAAAGATATAAGATAGTAATGATAGTACCACATACTTGTGGCACTGCCACTTGAGTCATATTGGTATAAAACGCATGAAGAAGCTCCATGTAGATGGATCTTTGGACTCACTCGTTTTTGAAAAAAATTGAGACATGCGAACCATGTCTATTGGTATATGTGCGTGAAGAAACTCCATGCAGATGGATCGTTTGGACTCACTTGATTTTGAATCACTTGAGACATGCAAATCATACCACATGGGCAAGATGACTGAAAGGCCTCGTTTTTCAGTAAGATGGAACAAGAAAGCAACTTGTTGGAAGTAATACATTTTGATGTGTGCAGTCCAATGAGTGCTGAGGCACGCAGTGGATATCGATATGTTCTTCCTTCACAGATGATTTGAGTAGATGCTGAGAATATTTACTTGATGAAACACAAGTCTGAATTATTGAAAGGTTCAAGTAATTTCAGAGTGAAGTTGAAGATCGTCGTGACAAGAGGATAAAATGTCTATGATATGATCATAGAGATATCTGAGTTACGAGTTTGGCACACAATTAAGACATTGTGGAAAGTGTTTCACAATTAATACCGCCTAGAACACCACAGTGTGATGGTGTGTCCGAACATCATAACTGCACCCTATTGGATATGGTGCATACCATGATGTCTCTTATCAAATTACCACTATCGTTCATGGGTTAGGCATTATAGACAACCGCATTCACTTTAAATAGGGCACCACGCAATTCCGTTGAGACGACACCGTTTAGAGAAACCTAAGTTGTCGTTTCTTAAAAGTTTGGGGCTACGATGCTTATGTGAAAAAGTTTCAGGCTGATAAGCTCGAACCCAAAGCGGATAAATGCATCTTCATAGAATACCCAAAACAGTTGGGTATACCTCCTATTTCAGATCTGGAAGCAAAAGTAATTGCTTCTAGAAACGAGTCCTTTCTCGAGGAAAAGTTTCTCTCGAAAGATTGAGTGGGAGGATGGTGGAAACTTGATAAGGTTATTGAACCATAACTTCAACTAGTGTGTAGCAGGGCACAGGAAGTTGTTCCTGTGGCACCTACACCAATTGAAGTGGAAGCTTATGATAGTGAGCATGAAACTTCGGATCAAGTCACTACCAAACCTCGTAGGACGACGAGGATGCGTACTACTTCAGAGTGGTACGTGATCCTGTCTTGGAAGTCATGTTGCTAGACAACAATGAACCTACGAGCTATGGGGAAGCGATGGTGGGACCGGATTCCGACGAATGGCTTGAGGCCATAAAATCCAAGAGAGGATCCATGTACTTGATGGTCGTAAGGCTGTTGGGTGCAGATGGATTTTAAAAGGAAGACACACAATAATGGTAAGTGTCACCATTAAGAAAGCTCGGCTTGTCGTTAAGATGTTTTTCGACAAGTTCAAGGAGTTGACTACGATGAGACTTTCTCACTCGTAGCGATGCTAAGAGTCTGTTGGAATTGTATTAGCAGTCTTGCAGATAGGATGTCAAAACATTGTTTCCTCGAAGATTTTCTTGAGGAAAGGTTGTATGTGATACAACCAGAAGGGTTTTGTCAATCCTGAAAGATGCTAACAAGTGTGCAAAGCTCCAGCAATCCTTCTAAGGACTGGAGTAAGAATCTCGGAGTTGGAGTGTACGCTTTGATGGAGTGATCAAAGTTTTTGGGTTTATACAAAGTTTGTTAGAAACTTGTATTTACAATAAAGTGAGTGGGAGCGCTACAACATTTCTGATAAGTATATGTGAATGACATATTGTTGATCCGAAATGATGTAAAATTTCTGGAAAGCATAAAGGGTTGTTTGAAAGGAGTTTTTCAAAGGAAGACCTGGATAAAGCTGCTTACATATTGGGCATCAAGATCTATAGAGATAGATCAAGACGCCTGATGATACTTTCAAAGAACGCACACCTTAACATGATTTTGAAAGAGTTCAAAATAGATCAGCAAAGAAGGAGTTCTTGGCTGTGTTACAAGGTGTGAGTATTGAGTAAGACTCAAGACCTGACCACAGCAGAAGAGAGAGAAAGGACGAAGGTCATCCCCTACGCTTTAGACATAGGCTCTGCAGTATGCTATGCTGTGTACCGCACATGAAGTGTGCCTTGCCATGAGTTGGTCAAGGGGTACAATGGTGATCCGGTGATGGATCACATGACAGCGGTCGAACTTATCCTTAGTATCTAGTGGACTAAGGAATTTTCTTGATTATGGAGGTGAAAAGGAGTTCATCGTAAAGGGTTACGTCGATGCGAACTTTGACACTAATCCGGACGACTCTGAGTAGAAAACCGGATTCGTATAGTAGAGCAGTTATTTGAAATGGCTCCAAGTAGCGCGTGGTAGCATCCACAAGATGACATAGATATTCGTAAAGCACACACGGATCTGAAAGGTTCAGACCCGTTGACTAATAACCTCTCTCACATGCATAACATGATTAAACCAGAACTCATTGAGTGTTAATCACATAGTGATGTGAACTAGATTGTTGACTCTAGTAAACTCTTTTGATGTTGGTCACATGGTGATGTGACCTGTGAGTGTTAATCACATGGTGATGTGAACTAGATTATTGACTCTAGTGCAACTGGGAGACTGTTGGAAATATGTGAAGGGGAACGCGACAGAAAACAAAAAATTTCCGACCTACGCACCAGCCCAGGACCACTATGGAGACTGCATACATGGTTTGATCTTTTTTGTTACCGACTCGTAGCGCAGCGGGAAGTAGAGTCGATGACGATCGGCGGTGCAGATCCCCGCAGCTAGGATTTACAACCTCCCAACCGCGAGGATGTATACCCTCATCTGCTCCTTAGACAGCCCTCCGGGAGGCGGTCGAACAGCCCCCCGGACGGTGTCGCGGACAGCCCTTCGGGAGGACCTTCGAAACTCGAACGGTCACTCGGACAGCCCTTCGGGAGGACCTTCGAAACTCGGACGGTCACACGGACAGCCCTTCGGGAGGCACTCACGAACTAAGACCGAAACTACGATCTCTCTACAGAGTTGCACACATACGGTGTCATCTATCCGGCAGGGCTTCGCCGTCCAGAACTAGTTCCTGCCGGAACCCAGACAGCCTTACGGCTCTACGAAACTCTTTTCGTGGGAGGGAGAGAAGAAGCCAGATAATGCATGGCATGTGTATGAGAGCAAGGGATGAGTGTGGAGGGCTGCCCCTCCACCTCTATTTATAGGAAACCCCAAGGGGGTAGGGTAGTTTCACAAAAAACCCAAAATGCACATGAATGAAGTCCTTCCACAAGGACCTAGGAGTGAAACCAAGGAACAAGAGGGTCCCCAAGGGGGGATACCCCATGTGGCCGGCCACACCCCCATGAGGGGCCCAAAAAATGGCTCCTATCCATCCATGTCATCCCCAAGATCTTTTGGAGCAAAGCCCCAAAAGGTGGCTTTCCATAAAGTAACCATAAAGCTGATTTTCACTATTCACGACGACATTTTTCAGCGTCTGATCGAACTGAAAATATTTATGTGGGCTAAGAACATTTCCAGTACCCACTAAAATGATTTTCAACGCGTTCCGAAACAATTCCGGTTTTAGTGATTTTCATCTGCGAAACGCATCTGAAGTGGCTCCGGCAGCTCCGAAACATTTCCGGTTTTTATCTCAGAAAATTCCAAAAAGCTTCCAGAATGATTCTGGCATCCTCCAAGAATTATCAGGCATATGCCGAAACCAATTTGACTTAATGGTGTATCCCGAAACAACTTTTCGGTATGATCGAAACTTATCCGATGACCTCTCTCTGCGGTACGATTCCGCTGTCCGAAACTTTTCGGTGTCTGAAACTTTTTCGGTGATTTTCTCTCAGACTCCCTATCTAGTATTCAGCAGATAGATGACCCTTAAGCGTGTGACCCCATAGGTTCGGTGAAGTATAGACATGACCCGGAACCCCTTCCGATCAATGATCAACATCGGAGCCGTGGACACCCATATTGACCCCTATACCCACACGAATAAATATTCGAGTGAACCTCCAGTTGCCGTGTGCTATTCCTGTTGCTTCGCGATATGTTACAAATACCCGAGGTGAGACATGTTGGCATTCCCGTGGATCAACAACTTGTCCACTATGCTAGTTACCTCATTACCGGTATTGTTCTCTTTTCTCGTTATCGTATTCCGGCATCCCCGTGATCAAATCACAAAGTGTCTGGCCAGACGATGATGGATACCGTAACATCGAGAGGGCCCAGAGATATCTCTCCATCGTCGGAGGAGCAAATCCCAATCTTGAGCTATCAAGTTACTTGACACACTTTTCCATGAACCCGTAAGCCGCCGTAATAGCCACCCATTTACGGATGACGTTTAACAAACCCCAAAGTTCATGAAGCAAGCATGAAGAAACTCGATACTCTCATGGTCTAAGGAATCATGCAAACGTTAACCATCTCTGTGTTATGTACCAATAAACTTGTGACGAATGAATCTCATAGCATAACATCAATCCGGGTCGATTCAACACAAATGTTCTCTTAACATTGTGCCCTCAAAGTTGCTGGCATAGACATGCCCATGACCAGGAAAACAGAATCATCATGCAATACTTGAGCTAGTCTTAGAGGCCAGACTAGGAATACTTCTTACCGTTTATTATTCCACACGTGCATTTGAGTCTTCCTCCGAGCCTCGTGGATATTGCAGACTCGAGAATCATTGCAGTTATAGCATGGAACATAAACATAATTATGAACTCGGAGATAAATAATATCATTTATTATTGCCTCTAGGGCATATCTCCTACAGACTCCCACTTGCACTAGAGTCAATAATCTAGCTTATGCTAATGCACTTCACACCTGTGGCACACCGGTGTAAATATGCTTCGCTTGTGGTATAGCCTGATGTCCAACGGATCTGACGACTTCAGTTCCGTGTGTATCTTTGCATGTCCTCGCGTTTTCACGTTTTCACAAAATTCATATTTTGTGTGGACTTGGCTTTGTATGTATGTGAATCACAGGTCGAACCTGGATTCCTCAGACTGAGTTATGGAGAAACTACCTGCAGTAGTGTCCCATTGTCAAAAGCCATCTTGGAACTATACTAAGTTCATGAATGAACTATATGATTCAACATCTTCTTTGTCGCTTCTAAAGCGTCAACATACTTAGCCCTTGTTATAGAATTCGCCACAGTAACTAGTTTGAACAAATTCCAACTAACTGTGCCACCACATTGTGTGTTACACAAAACCCTTAATTTAAATCGAAAATCGCATGGAGAAAAGATGAAGACTCTATCGATGTAACATTTTACAACGAACTCTTCATGATCTCTGCTTGCGAGAAAACCATGTCATCAGTACTTACTCTAGTACTCTGTGACATCTTTCACTGTTGTCCCATGATCAGTAATTTGATCACTTTGGTATCCATACTCGCAACACCTTGGGAGTATCGGACATATCTGTTTGTTTTACATACCATGGAATACATGATTAATCCAAACACAAAAGTGTGTGGAATCTGCATCATGTATTTTACTCATCAGTGTTTTGGGACACCGAGTCTTGCAAAAACTCTTTCCATGTGCCTTTGGCAAGAATCACTCCTTGGCGTTTTAAATGCTAAAAGGTTTTAGCATCTTGTCAATATGTATTCATTGCTTAGCCCCATTAGGTAAATCTATCTCCATAGATCATCATGCCTAATATTGAGGCTATTTAGCCTAAGCACTTCATCGAAAAACTGTTTTCAAATGAAGTCCTAATTTGTGTCAAGAAATTTATTTCCAATTACCAATGTGCCAAGCACATAAGGTTTTTTAGAAATATTATTACGCTCCCACTTACTTTCTTGAATTACAAGCATCTTCGTTACCCATTGATGAAGTCAAAACCCCTTTGACCATTTCATCAAAACACGAAGATTCCAACTCCATTTTGCTCTCTTCTGTCCATTGTTGGAACTCTGAAGTTTGCATACCTACTAGCATCCTCTGGATCGACAAATTACTTTGGATTGTATCATATACAAGGCCTAGCTTTCATTTCCATCAGATGGAAATCCTTTTATCATCCATGTTTCATATCTCATGATTGAAATATGTATTAATTGCTAGTTCAACCCGAACCGACTTTAAGCATCGCTACGATGAAAACAACCTCATCGTATTATTTCAACAAGTCGAGCTTTATGGATAAAACATTTTATCCGTATCAGTTTTAAGTTCCATAAATATTCGTTAGACTCTAAGTCTTCCGAAAGGTGTATCAAGGTTTTAATCTTGAATCACTTATATGGAAACTAACTCGGGTTGTATTGGCATTTAGCCAATTCCGGAGTCAGGGCCCATCAACGCTTCCTTGTGTATCGTAGGTATAATGTTGTCTAACAACAATATCTCGTTTGCGCAACTGAGAGGTTTGCACGAGCCTTTCCTACGTGGTTCAGCTGCAAGTTCGACCGAAGTTCATACATTTTATGAACAACTCTTTTGCAACAAACATTGTGCAATGGGCTAGAGTGTATGAAACTCTAAAATGAATTATGAAAGTGAACCCAGAGGTATTGTATTATTATCAATATTCATAACATACATCTCATTCATAATGAAAGTATGGCCCTTGTGTTATTCATAACATCGAACATAAAAAGTTCTCTTATGAACAACCTTCTTGCAAGATGCCTTATGCAATGGGATAGAGTTTGTAAAACTCTAAATGAATTATGAAAATAAATACAGACGGCAATACACCGATGGAAGGTATAGTAACATTTACTATGTTCCCTGTGTATACCTTAACCTCATTTCTAGCTAGTCTTTCAGGCCATAGTAGTTCTTACATCGAGTTGCAACAGAATGCAATCGAGCGGGCATTTTTGTGATGAACTCACAATACCCAAGAATTAGTGATTAACATGTTTAACCATAATTCGCAAGAACTATATCTTTGACCAGCCTTCTATACATCAAAAACTTGTATGACATTCATACATGAGCTGGATATTCCAGTCTTCTTTCCTTTTGCCTTTATACTTCTAGCAGTTTAACTTTTAGTATTTCTCCTACTCTCAAAAGAAGCACCCAACTTAAGAGTGGCATTAGCCCCGGACTTCCTAGGCGTGTAAGTCATACTAACACCCTTTGGACACTTCCTTTCTCTTTAAGTTGTTGTTTTATTCACCTTCCATTATATGACAGGCGTTCTTCTGGATCCCTTTCCCAACAGTCAAATGCATAGTAAACACTTTTACTAATACTTGCAAACAAACATTGCTTTGTTTGTATCTGAAAATAATTTTCAGTTCCATGAATATCATATAACTATCCCAACTTTCGAAGTTTGGGTTTCATGGAAGCAAACATATTCCACTTGACCGTAACAGAATTCTAGCTTTTGGATCAAAGGACGAGAGTCACATGATCCATAGCATTAGCGGGAGGATACGGAAAGCATGCGATAGGACAAAGTCCTTCTCGGCACTTTTGAGGACAATCCTCATATTACGGTACCAATCGTAAAGTTTTAACCAGATATTTAACAGCTATTCAATTTTAACAGGGAAGGTGGAAACGCGAGCCATTATTCTACAACTATTTTGCATATAACACTTAGACAATGTTCATAATTAATTGCACTAAGAATTAAACATGTTAATTCAACAGTGCGCTCCCACTCAAATCAATATCTCTCAAAATTGATTGTGAGTGATACAAGGCCCACATTTCAATTGTTCGCCATTGGTGTAACACCACTGATGATGAAAAATCTCAACCGGTAGGCCAACTTGCCAATCACATCTTTATGTGACTCTTGTTCATCTTTCGATGCGTGTGTTCCGAGCTCATGACGGTCATGCCTGAACGTCAAGACAACCAAGTGATCTCGCTGCGAGGTCTCAACTCACCCGCCTCACACTTCTCTAATCGTTCGTACCCGTGTGACACGGCGCACCCCGAAAAGATAGGTGCCGTGACGGTGCTACAATTGGGAGAACACTAACTACTTGGTATTTTAAGTGAGAGATCACCCTAATAAAAGCGACTACCGCGCAATCAAGAAGGGTGCATCATAAGGGATAAACATCTCAGGCAATTCATAATAGCATGATATGGTATAGCCCTTTCTGACGGAGAAGTCTTTCATTTCTTCGTCTCCGGCATTCGCGTCGGTGTTCACCTTCGCGAAGATTGCCACCACCTTGTCGATGCACCAGATAATATTGCTATCTCTATAGCTAACAAAATAATGCGTTACAACAAGGTTGACACGCAGGTCATTAAAGTGCAATCATATGGCTCCAACCATCATGCCGAATCATGACACGCAGGTCATGTTAATCAAATTACATTATATAGTCATCTCATACATAATCGAATTAGTATGAGCACTGCTATACCACATCATATGCACATCCTGCAAAACCAAGTTAGACGCCTCTAATCGGTTTATGCAAAATTTATTTTACGTGGCTTCTAAGGTTTTGACTTAAACCGCAGCGACCAACGTTTTATCATCAAGTATGATTATTCAAGTTGCTAGATTAACATCTCGGGGTGTATGAAACACGGGATAATTAAATTTCGAGCCCCATACTAAACTTCGTCATACGCATGACCCCCGTGCAGATCATATCTGCAATGCCCTTTCATCTGCGAATTTCATCTTTCTTTTGACTACGGCAGAACCCAAAGAACTGATAGCACTTCCATGATCAATCAGGATCACGGATTGCCAGAACTTTGTCAAATTCCACCATGCTGTCTCGAGATTGAGCAAACGCAAATTCTAGGGAAGCAACAAGAACCTCGGGTAACAGATTTCATCTGTCACCCGCATAAATAATTTTCAGCAATAGATCTCATCTACTACCTAATTATATTATGCAATACCCATACATCTCCATGTATTCTAGATCGAAACCTGCATCTACACATAGCACGGCTCTTGATGCCACTGAAGGGGAACGCGACAGAAAACAAAAAATTTCCGACCTACGCACCAGCCCAGGACCACTATGGAGACTGCATACATGGTTTGATCTTTTTCGTTACCGACTCGTAGCGCAGCGGGAAGTAGAGTCGATGACGATCGGCGGTGCAGATCCCCGCAGCTAGGATTTACAACCTCCCAACCGCGAGGATGTATACCCTCATCTGCTCCTTAGACAGCCCTCCGGGAGGCGGTCGAACAGCCCCCCGGACGGTGTCGCGGACAGCCCTTCGGGAGGACCTTCGAAACTCGAACGGTCACTCGGACAGCCCTTCGGGAGGACCTTCGAAACTCGGAAGGTCACACGGACAGCCCTTCGAGAGGCACTCACGAACTAAGACCGAAACTACAATCTCTCTACAGAGTTGCACACATACGGTGTCATCTATCCGGCAGGGCTTCGCCGTCCAGAACTAGTTCCTGCCGGAACCCAGACAGCCTTACGGCTCTACGAAACTCTTTTCGTGGGAGGGAGAGAAGAAGCCAGATAATGCATGGCATGTGTATGAGAGCAAGGGATGAGTGTGGAGGGCTTCCCCTCCACCTCTATTTATAGGAAATCCCAAGGGGTAGGGTAGTTTCACAAAAAACCCAAAATGCACATGAATGAAGTCCTTCCACAAGGACCTAGGAGTGAAACCAAGGAACAAGGGAGTCCCCAAGGGGGGATACCCCATGTGGCCGGCCACACCCCCATGAGGGGCCCAAAAAATGGCTCCTATCCATCCATGTCATCCCCAAGATCTTTTGGAGCAAAGCCCCAAAAGGTGGCTTTCCATAAAGTAACCATAAAGCTGATTTTCACTATTCACGACGACATTTTTCAGCGTCTGATCGAACTGAAAATATTTATGTGGGCTAAGAACATTTCCAGTACCCACTAAAATGATTTTCAACGCGTTCCGAAACAATTCCGGTTTTAGTGATTTTCATCTGCGAAACGCATCTGAAGTGGCTCCGGCAGCTCCGGAACATTTCCGGTTTTTATCTCAGAAAATTCCAAAAAGCTTCCAGAATGATTCTGGCATCCTCCAAGAATTATCAGGCATGTGCCGAAACCAATTTGACTTAATGGTGTATCCCGAAACAACTTTTCGGTATGATCGAAACTTATCCGATGACCTCTCTCTGCGGTACGATTCCGCTGTCCGAAACTTTTCGGTGTCCGAAACTTTTTCGGTGATTTTCTCTCAGACTCCCTGTCTAGTATTCTCAGATAGATGACCCTTAAGCATGTGACCCTATAGGTTCGGTGAAGTATAGACATGACCCGGAACCCCTTCCGATCAATGATCAACATCGGAGCCGTGGACACCCATATTGACCCCTATACCCACACGAATAAATATTCGAGTGAACCTCCAGTTGCCGTGTGCTATTCCTGTTGCTTCGCGATATGTTACAAATACCCGAGGTGAGACATGTTGGCATTCCCGTGGATCAACAACTTGTCCACTATGCTAGTTACCTCGTTACCGGTATTGTTCTCTTTTCTCGTTATCGTATTCCGGCATCCCCGTGATCAAATCACAAAATGTCTGGCCAGACGATGATGGATACCGTAACACCGAGAGGGCCCAGAGATATCTCTCCATCGTCGGAGGAGCAAATCCCAATCTTGAGCTATCAAGTTACTTGACACACTTTTCCATGAACCCGTAAGCCGCCGTAATAGCCACCCATTTACGGATGACGTTTAACAAACCCCAAAGTTCATGAAGCAAGCATGAAGAAACTCGATACTCTCATGGTCTAAGGAATCATGCAAACGTTAACCATCTCTGTGTTATGTACCAATAAACTTGTGACGAATGAATCTCATAGCATAACATCAATCCGGGTCGATTCAACACAAATGTTCTCTTAACATTGTGCCCTCAAAGTTGCTGGCATAGACATGCCCATGACCAGGAAAACAGAATCATCATGCAACACTTGAGCTAGTCTTAGAGGCCAGACTAGGAATACTTCTTAGCGTTTATTATTCCACACTTGCATTTGAGTCTTCCTCCGAGCCTCGTGGATATTGCAGACTCGAGAATCATTGCAGTTATAGCATGGAACATAAACATAATTATGAACTCGGAGATAAATAATATCATTTATTATTGCCTCTAGGGCATATCTCCTACAATATGCCCTAGAGGCAATAATAAATTGGTTATTATTATATTTCCTTGTTCATGATAATCGTTTATTATCCATGCTACAATTGTATTGATAGGAAACTCAGATACATGTGTGGATACATAGACAACACCATGTCCCTAGTAAGCCTCTAGTTGACTAGCTCGTTGATCAATAGATGGTTACGGTTTCCTGACCATGGACATTGGATGTTGTTGATAACGGGATCACATCATTAGGAGAATGATGTGATGGACAAGACCCAATCTTAAGCCTAGCACAAGATCGTGTAGTTCGTCTGCTCAGAGCTTTTCTAATGTCAAGTATCATTTCCTTAGACCATGAGATTGTGCAACTCCCGGATACCGTAGGAATGCTTTGGGTGTACCAAACGTCACAACGTAACTGGGTGGCTATAAAGGTGCACTACAGGTATCTCCTAAAGTGTCTGTTGGGTTGGCACGAATCGAGACTGGGATTTGTCACTCCGTGTAAACGGAGAGGTATCTCTGGGCCCACTCGGTAGGACATCATCATAATGTGCACAATGTGACCAAGGAGTTGATCATGGGATGATGTGAGTTACGGAACGAGTAAAGAGACTTGCCGGTAACGAGATTGAACAAGGTATCGGGATACCGACGATCGAATCTCGGGCAAGTAACATACCGATAGACAAAGGGGATTGTATACGGGATTGATTGAATCCCCGACATCGTGGTTCATCCGATGAGATCATCGTGGAACATGTGGGAGCAAACAAGGGTATCCAGATCCCGCTGTTGGTTATTGACCGGAGAACGTCTCGGTCATGTCTGCATGGTTCCCGAACCCGTAGGGTCTACACGCTTAAGGTTCGATGACGCTAGGATTATAGGCAATAGATGTACGTGGTTACCGAATGTTGTTCGGAGTCCTGGATGAGATCCCGGACGTCACGAGGAGTTCCGGAATGGTCCGGAGGTAAAGATTTATATATAGGAAGTATGGTTTTGGCCACCGGAAGTGTTCCGGGCATCACCGGTAGTGTACCGGGACCACCAGAGGGGTCCGGGGGTCCACCGGGAGGGGCCACGGGCCCCGGAGGCATACATGGGCCAAGTGTGAGAAGGGACCAGCCCCTAGGTGGGCTGGGGCGCCTCCCCACCAAGGCCCATGCGCCTAGAGAGAAGAGGGGGCAAACCCTAGGGCAGATGGGCCCTAAAGGCCCATGCCTGGTGCGCCTCCCTCTCCCCCCACTTGGCCGCCACCCCAAATGGGGATTGGGGCTGCCGCCACCCCTAGGGAGGGAACCCTAGGTGGGGGCGCAGCCCTCCCTCTCCTCCTATATATAGTGGAGGCAAAGGGGCAGCCCAACACATGAAGTTCTTCTTCTCTTGGCGCAGCCCTACCTCTCCCCCTCCTACTCTCCCGCGTTGCTTGGCGAAGCCCTGCGGGATTGCCACGCTCCTCCATCACCACCACGCCGTCGTGCTGCTGCTGGATGGAGTCTTCCCCAACCTCTCCCTCTCTCCTTGCTAGATCAAGGCGTGGGAGACGTCACCGGGCTGCACGTGTGTTGAACGCGGAGGCGCCGTGGTTCGGCGCTTAGATCGGAATCAACCGCAATCTGAATCGCTACGAGTACGACTCCTTCATCCGCGTTCTTGCAACGCTTCCGCATCGCGATCTACAGTGGTATGTAGATGCACTCCCCTTCCCCTCGTTGCTAGATTACTCCATAGATTGATCTTGGTGATGCGTAGAAAATTTTGAATTTCTGCTACGTTCCCCAACAATAACTCATAAAGCTTTTTTGTTTCTTAAGCTCGTTTCTAAAGAAATTATTATGCTCAAATTGTAAGACCATAAAACTCCTGACATTGCCTTCAATCTCTTCCAACCTTTTAAGGTGAAGATCACCAAATTTAGGCAGAGCCATCGTGACAAGCAAGCAATCCAACACAAGAGCAAACAAGAAGCAAGCGAAAAAGAAGCGAATGGAAAAGAGAGGGCGAATAAAATGGCAAGGGTGAAGTGGGGGGGTGGAAAACGAGAGGCAAATGGCAAATAATGTAATGCGGGAGATAAGGGTTTGTGATGGGTACTTGGTATGTTGACTTTTGCGTAGGCCTCCCCGGCAACGGCGCCAGAAATCGTTCTTGCTACCTCTTGAGCAGTGCGTTGGTTTTCCCTTGAAGAGGAAAGGGTGATGTAGCAAAGTAGCGTAAGTATTTCCCTCAGTTTTTGAGAACCAAGGTATCAATCCAGTAGGAGGCCACGCACGAGTCCCTCGCACCTACACAAACAAATAAATCCTCGCAACCAACGCAATAAGGGGTTGTCAATCCCTACACGGTCACTTACGAGAGTGAGATCTGATAGATATGATAAGATAATATTTTTGGTATTTTTGTGATAAAGATGCACAGTAAAATAAAAGGCAATAAAAATAACTAAGTGTTGGAAGATTAATATGATGGAAAATAGACCCGGGGGCCATAGGTTTCACTAGTGGCTTCTCTCAAGAGCATAAGTATTTACGGTGGGTGAACAAATTACTGTTGAGCAATTGACAGAATTGAGCATAGTTATGAGAATATCTAGGTATGATCATGTATATAGGCATCACGTTCGAGACAAGTAGACCGACTCCTGCCTGCATCTACTACTATTACTCCACACATCGACCGCTATCCAGCATGCATCTAGAGTATTAAGTTCATAAGAACAGAGTAACGCTTTAAGCAAGATGACATGATGTAGAGGGATAAACTCATGGAATATGATATAAACCCCATCTTGTTATCCTCGATGGCAACAATACAATACGTGCCTTGCTGCCCCTACTGTCACTGGGAAAGGACACCGCAAGATTGAACCCAAAGCTAAGCACTTCTCCCATTGCAAGAAAGATCAATCTAGTAGGCCAAACCAAACTGATAATTCGAAGAGACTTGCAAAGATAACCAATCATACATAAAAGAATTCAGAAGATTCAAATATTGTTCATAGATAAACTTGATCATAATCCTACAATTAATCGGTCTCAACAAACACACCGCAAAAGAAGATTACATCGAATAGATCTCCACGAGAGAGGGGGAGAACATTGTATTGAGATCCAAAAAGAGAGAAGAAGCCATCTAGCTCATAACTATGGACCCGAAGGTCTGAAGTAAACTACTCACACATCATCGGAGAGGCTATGGTGTTGATGTAGAAGCCCTCCATGATCGATGCCCCCTCCGGCGGAGCTCCGAAACAGGCCCCAAGATGGGATCTCACTGGTACAGAATGTTGCGGCGGTGGAATTAGGTTTTTGGCTCCCTCTCTGGTAGTTTGGGGGTACGTAGGTATATATAGGAGGAAGGAATACGTCGGTGGAGCAACATGGGGCCCACGAGGGTGGAGGGCGCGCCCAGGGGGGGTAGGCGCACCGCCCTACCTCGTGGCTTCCTGGTAGCTTTCTTGACGTAGGGCCCAAGTCCTCTGGATCATGTTCGTTCCGAAAATCACATTCCCGAAAGTTTCATTCCATTTGATATTCTTTTTCTGCGAAACTCTGAAATAGGCAAAAAAACAACAATTCTGGGTTGGGCCTCCGGTTAATAGGTTAGTCCCAAAAATAATATAAAAGTGTATAATAAAGCCCAATAATGTCCAAAACAGAAGATAATATAGCATGGAGCAATCAAAAATTATAGATTCGTTGGAGACGTATCACGGCCTCAACTGGATCAAGAGTACGAGGGACGTCATCGAGCTGAACGTGTGCTGAACACGGAGGTGCCGTACGTTCGGTGCTAGGATCGGTCGGATTGTGAAGACGTACGACTACATCAACCGCGTTGATAAAACGCTTCCGCTTTCGGTCTACGAGGGTACGTGGACACACTCTCCCCTCTCGTTGCTATGCATCTCCTAGATAGATCTTGCGTGATCGTAGGAAATTTTTTGAAATTACTGCGTTCCCCAACAATCAATTCGAGTGAGGCCGCTTGTGAAGTTTTTACTTGGAATCCCTACTAGTTCAATCCAGGTTGTGGAGGGTCTCGATGTACATGATGCTCTCAATTATCCGCTCATAATAATAGGAGAGGGAAGAATGCGAAAATGGTTTTGTTTTTTTACATTTCCAAGAACATTGTTACAGAACTATCATGAACATATGTTGAAATGCTTGAATAAACTAAGGCTCTTGAATTTGAAGGAAGCATGTCAATCCGAGTGAGGCCACTTGTGAAGTTTTTCCTTGGAATCCGTTCATGTCGAATTCAGGTTTTGGAGGGTCTACATGTGTATGATACTCTCTATTGTCTCCTCGGATGAAGATGAAAGCGAAGAATGCGAACACGATGTTGTGAGGAACACCGTTTTAGATTATGTCATGAACATATTTTTCAATGTGTTAATATTTTTGAAGTTTAATGATAATTCTTTTCAATTGTATGGAGATTATTTTAAACCCCGTGAACAAACTTTCACAATCCAAGAATATCTTTTTAGTGCATGATGAACATTTTTTAAAAACAATGTGAAGTAAATTCCCATCTAGATATACATTTTAAATGTGAAAACACCACTCTTGCATAAGCTGGGAGAAAATTGATGCAAAAATTAGCACATTTTAATACATGAGAAATCGTAAACCCAAAATGTAAAAATAGAAATAAAAAATGAACCAAGCGTAGAAGCAAATAAAAGAAGATGCTACTGGACCAACCCTGTATAGCGTCCATTGTGGTGAGACATCCTTCTATCTTACTAAAAGCGAGAGATAGACCAGAAATTCCAAAGGTGAACATGGTTCTACACGGACCCATGTGAATAGTAAATTCAAAAAAAAGATACTGGAAAAATTAAACCAATCTGAAATTTCAGAGTATGAAACTTAGTCGAGCATTCTACTCACGTGTGAAGTTTCGTGATGTATTGACACCCATGTTATTCTTAGTGAAGAAAATACAATTGGGACCATACTATTTATCAACAATGTTTTCTGATATAGCTTTGATTTTGTCATGTTTGCCCAGATTACCACGGATGTGATTTCTTCGTGGAACTACATACGCGAGTATAGTGGTTGACTATGTATATTACGAAACAAAATTAGAACATTTTTATCGCCAGCCCATCTCCATCCCACAGCTCTCGCATAAGCTGGGAGAAAAGTGATGCAAAAATTAGAACATTTTTATACATGAGAAATCTTAAACCCAAAATGTAAAAATAGAAATAAAAAAATGAAACAAGCGTAGAAGCAAATAAAAGAAGACTCTATTGGACCAACCCTGTATAGCTTCTGTTGTGGTGAGACATCCTTCTATCTCGCTAAAAGCGAGAAATAGACCGGAAAATCCGAAGGTGAACATGGTCCAACACGCACCCATGTGAATAGTAAATTCAATAAAAATACGGGAAAAATTAAACCAATCTGAAATTTCGGAGTATGAAACTTAGTCGACCATTCTACTCACGTGTGAAGTTTCGTGATATATTGACACCCATGGTATTCTTAGTGAAGAAAATACAACTGGGACCATACTATTCATCAACAGTGTTTCCTATTATAGCTTTGATTTTGTCATTTTTGCCCAGATTACCACGGATGTGATTTCTTCGTGAAACTACATACGCGAGTATAGTGGTTGACTATGTATATTGCAAAAAATATTCACATTTATTTCTAGTATTTTTGTTGAATTTACTATTCATAAGGGGTGCGCGTGGAACCAGGTTCACCAAATCCGCGTCCGACATAGACCCTCTAGTAAACAAATACTAACATATAGTTAGCCTTAGGAGCGCATATATCCTGCCTGCTGCGAGATGGATGAACCGCACGAATTAGGGACGCTCAAATGGGCCAACCAAGTTGGATTGCTTCGTTTCTTTATTTTTCCTATGTTTATTATAATTTATTAATTTAAATAATATTATAAATATAAATATAATTAAAATTACTTTTCTAAGTTTTCAGAAAAATTGACTACGTAATAAAAAAGTTCACATAATGTAAATAATTGTTCATGTAATTTGTAAATAATATTCATTTTATACAAAAAATTCTTCATCGTGTTCTCGAAATGTACATGCGTTTCAAAAGTATGTTTGTGACATTTTTTTAAATGTGTATGCATCATAAAATTTTCCTCGCGTAATATTGAAAAAATGTTTTGCACCATTCAAATAAAGGTTATGACATTTAGCAGATGCTCATACACTTAAAAAAACATCACACTTTTGTTGAAATATTTATGGAATTTTTGAAAAATGCTACATCCATTTTGAAAAAATGTTCACCTCCTTCTGCCAATTATGAAGATTCTAAGTGACAGGCATATAGGTCTTGTCAGAAAAATTGGGTTTGAGAGCTTCTTGTCCTCGAAATATTTTGAGGTAGATAAGGTTTGTATGCTATGGTTAGTTCATAAAGGCTCTT
Source organism: Triticum aestivum (assembly GCF_018294505.1). Classification (NCBI taxonomy): domain Eukaryota; kingdom Viridiplantae; phylum Streptophyta; class Magnoliopsida; order Poales; family Poaceae; genus Triticum; species Triticum aestivum. The sequence goes on along the minus strand of NC_057802.1, from coordinate 1,330,022 downwards.
GAGTTTTAAGGGGCATATCAATTCGAGTGAGGCCGCTTGTGAAGTTTTTCCTTTGAACCCCTTCAGGTCCAATCCAGATAGTGGAGGACCCGATGTAGATGATGCTCTCAGTTATCCGCTCATAATAATAGGAGAGGCAAGAATGCGAAAACTGTGACGGTTTTTACATTTTCAAAAAAGAATTAGAATGTCATGAACATATTTTGAAAAGTTCGAATAAATGGCTTATGCTATGGTTGGTTGATAAGTTCAACTCTCACACTAAGGTTGTTCAATTTGAAGGAGGCATGTCGATTCGAATGAGGCCGCTTGTGAAGTTTTTCCTTGGAATCCCTTCATGCCCAATTCTGGTTGTGGTGGGTCTCGATGTAGATGATGCTCTCAATTATCCGCTCATAATAATAGGAGAGGGAAGAATGCAAAAACGGTGTCGATTTTTACGTTTTCAAGAACTTTTTTTTAGAAATATCATGAACATATTTTGAAATGTTTGAATAAAGGGTGTATGCTATGGTTGGTTGATAAATTCAACTATGACACTAAGCCTCCTGAATTTGAAGGAGGCATATCAATTCGAGTGAGGCTGCTTGTGAAGTTTTTCCTTGGAATCCCTTCATGTCGAATTCTGGTTATGGAGGGTCTCGATGTAGATGACGCTCTCTGTTATCTCCTCAAAGTAAGAGGAAAGAGAAGAATGCGAAGATGGTGGTGTCATGAACATTGTTTTAGAAAATGTGAGAACATGTTCTGAAATGTGTTAATATTTTTTAAGTGTCATGAGAATTCTTTTTAATTGCATGTTGATTTTTAACTCGCATGACCGAACTTTCACAATCCAGGAATATCTTTTTAATGCATTGTGAACATTTTTTGAAGACAACATAAAGTAAACTCCCATGTAGGTATACAATTTAAATGTGAAAAAACCACTCTCGCAGAAGCTGAGAGAAAACTGACTCAAAAATTAGAACATTTAAATACATGAGAAAGCGAAAATCCAAAATATAAAAATAGAAATAGAAAACGAACTAAGCGTAGAAGCAAATAAAAGAAGTACCTACTACACCAACCCTTTATAGTGTTTGTTGTGGGGAGACATCCTTCTATCTAGCTAAAAGTGAGACAATACCCTCCAACAACAAATGCTTACAGATAGTTGGGCTATGGAGCACCTATTTCTCGCCTGTTGCGGCATGGTAGAACCGCTCGAATTAGGGACGCTTTCAATGGGCCAACCAAGTTTGAAGGGGTTGGTTGGCTTCGTTTCTTTTTTTGTCCATTTTTTATTATTTATAAGAATATTAGAAATATAAATATCTTTAAAATTACTTTAGTAAGTTTTCAAAAGAAAAGTTGACTATGCAATAAAAAAGTTCACATAACGTAAATAATTCTTCATATACTTTGTTGGCTCGATCGTGGAGGCGGCTTGGACATGCCAGCGTAGGTGTCCTCGATGGCCTGGAGCTCCGTCTCCCGCGACGTCTCGATACAATCGCTAGCGTCACTGCCACCGGTCCGCCGGTGCCGTGGGCGGAGTATGTAAGTGCGGCGGCGGCTAGTGTTTGGCTAGGGAGATTGTGATCCCGGTCGATCTCCAGGCAGGACGTGCGCGTGGATTGCTGACAGAACATTGAATGTGGGGCCTTGAATTGGATGGCAGACAGTGGAAGCAAAATTGGATGGCAGATCGATCGTAGGGCATTGATTTTTCTATGTACGCTAATCTGGCTGGCCTTGGGGTAATTTAAGTTTATAGCCTTACCATACCTGGATTTATTGATTACTATAATTACCATATTTGAAATTTCCTGAGTTTATGGCCTTACCATACCTGGATTGTTTTTTACTATAATTATCATATTTGAGATTTCTGAGTTTATACAGTCTTACCATACGTGGACTGATTGTGATTGATTACCATAAATACGTTGGGTATTCCCGGCCAGACGAGAAAAGAGAAAAACCGGTGGGAGGGGGTGAAGGGAGGTGGGAGGAAATAAAACCAGACGAAAATAAAACCGAGTACCAGCCTACCAACTGCTCCATTAGGAGTAGAGATCACAAATGGAGGGCATGCTCACTGATGTCACAACAGCAAGAGATCATCATGCCAACTTTGAAGAACAATGCATGAGCAAACATCCAGAATCAAATCATCAGGTAGACTTGAGTGTTACTGACAACAGGATTCTGGCCAAGTTACAAAACCTCAAACATAAATCTTCCTTCCGAGATGGTATATCTTTTTATTACTTCATCACATACGTACCCTGATTGGGTATCTCGTAGAGTTAGCCACCTGACATCGATTTGACCCGTGTATATATTGGTCTCTTTAGTTCTCAGGCTTTCAAATTAAATGCGTCGAGATTTTCAAAGATTATTACAATTCCGAAAAGAAATCCAGAAGGCCCACTTGGATCTATTCCATGGGAAATTGCAATATCGTTACAAAGTTTGACGCCAAACCTATCTTTTTTTTTGAAACGGATTGTTACGACATATCATGTACTCCCCGCTATTTTAAACCCTTGACCAGGTACAAGCGTAGAACTACTTCGCTTTGTGAATCTTTTAGAAAAAATCTTACATTCCCCGCTATTTTGACTGACCAGGCTGTGATGGTTCTGCTATTCAACAGATCTTAACAACTAAGTTACTCTGAGATTGTGACGCAACTAAATCTACCCGATGACGACGTTGTGCGCCTGCTCCATTCACTCTCATGTGCAAAGTACAATATTCTTGTCAAAGCGCCAAGTAACCGAGCAATTTCTCCGAATGACGTCTTTCTGGTCAACCACAAATTTACCGATGAAATGAGGAGGATAAAGGTGTTCCAAGTATTCCCTGCTGATAAGATCCTCGATTTGTCCTTATCATTTTGTCTACTCGAGAACATCCCTTGTAATGGACTAACATATTGTAGACACAGAGAAATAATTATTTTTGGGCATAATGATAGGAGGACCTACTATTTAACAAAGTTTAATCAGTATAGAGATCAAGCGTTGCACTACCAGATAGGAAGACCCTAAGTGGTATGGCAGCTTGGTAGCCTACAACAAAATCATGTGCGGAGTGGATAGAGAAACTAAATATGAGCGACAAGACACAACCACACTATTCAGAGATGATGTAATAGTTCAAAGCACTGCCACGGATATGCCATGGATATACAGATCAATTTTATAGAGGGTGATATCAGTATAAAATATGTATAATAATAAAATGTAATCAACATCATGAAAATCATTCAAAGAGAGATAGGACTATTAGGTAAAACTGACAAGCGACACACCATGTTTTAGCACCAAAATTTAGTTACAAAGTGCAAGATTTAATCCATGCATGCCATTATTTCCGATGAGATACCTTAGAATAGAGCCATTATCAAGCCCCCCTGCCAAGAACAAAGCTGAGAGCAAGTCTGCAAAATAGCACCAAAATAAGCATATTTTGCTTTGAACAAGGCTAGTACGAAATAGAATTGGTGATTCGACATTTAGCCATATATATTTTCAAAACAAGCTCATACCCGCTCAAAACTATCAAAAGCACATCTTACGGAGTTTCGGTCTATGGTAATAGTAAGAATTACTAGATTTCAACCCCATATATATACAAATAAATCATCTAAAAGCTATATCATGTTATGAAGCAAAGTAGTGCTATACCATGAGGTTGCAGTAAAGAATATTGGCAAACCAATAAAAAAATAGTATAAGCCTGAGAGGAAAATTTCTCCATTAATTATAAGGCAATAGCATGTCCCACTGTTCTCACTAAATGAAACAAATCAATGACGGAATAAACGCATTAAAACGGAGAGTTGCATTATTGTTCATGATTTTCTGCAGTGGAAGCTCACATATCAGAGTTAAGATTACCCAGCGAACTCCCAGACCATAGTGGTAGGCTGTCCATTAAAACAACAACAATAGTATCACAATTGCTGCAAGAAAAATGTGCAACATAGTACATCGGTGTTATCCATGCTGCTCGGTCATGTTCTTTGCCCAGCTACGGCGACTACCGCCCCCCATGCCATCGGAGATCCTCCAAGTCTTCTCTGTCCAGGTGCGGTCATTGCAAAAGGACATCGACCAGTGGCTCGCTGTCAGGTTTCCCCAAATCCCACAAGAGCTTCAGGAAAGTTTACACTTTTTGCACATGTGCAATTGAGAGTGACTCATCTTGCCAGATTAGGCTGGATCTATTGTCCACACATAGGTCCTTTAAATTATTGTATTTTTCTTGGCTGCATAATGGATTAACAAGTTTAATACTTTATCCTCTAAAACTGCCGGACACAGTTATGATGTGGTGGTCTAAATATTTCTTGACATGAGACAAGTTTAATTAATATTCCTTGACATGACCATCTACTGTGGCCGTCTAAATTATAAATTGCAGTCATGATGTTAAAATCTCATTTCATTCCATCATGTGAGCATTGCTCAGTTTTGGACAAACTGAAGGTCGGTCATGATTTGTACAGATTAGTTTTTCCTTTCACGCGCTTCATTGGCTAGATGGGAGGGCGCGCTGCATCCCCTAAGTGAACCCCGAAAAACTTGCATCAAGGTTGTAGCTCGTAATTACTTGTAATCTCTCACCAGTTTGCTTGTGCACTTCAAGAAAAAAGAAAAAAAAAACTGCACGACAATGCATAGAAAGAGCAGTACGGGTAGGGTTCCAACTAGAAATGAAACGTTGGCTTTATAGTGTTAGGAAAGTTTTGATTTGTGTTGTATATGAGGAAAGTTTTGATTTTCCCATGACTTTTGGGAGGAAAATAAAGTAGTTTGCGTACGAGGGACAGAAGAAGTTTGAAAAAAATCGGTACGGATGGTGGGGTTATGCTAGGGAAAAATCGGTGGGGGTGCTCCTTGGATTGATTGTGTTATTAGGAGTATCGAATCGGAGTAGATATTGCAACGAATATCGAATGTATCACATAAATACATACAAAGATTAGCTGGGATGATATCTTTGCATGCAAAAATAGAAACAACGTGCTTCCTTGCCCCCTCATATTGGGCATAGATAGATGTATATAAATAGTACACCCGAACAAAGATGGGGTACCTGTCATCGTTTCTCAGAAAACCTACTCTGCTACTATAGACGATATAGACGAGGGGCAAACAATTTCTCCATGGACAAGTATAGAAACCGTTCCCTTGCATTTAAATCTACTCTGCTACTCTGTCATTTAAATCTCCACGGACTCATCTACATGGCCCTTGCCCGTCAATCCTGATGTTCAAATAAAGAGGAAACAGTTCAAAAAAATGGAAAGCCGCCATCCATTAAAACTCATACGATAAAAGGAAAGAAATCCTTTTCCTGTCCCATAAAAAAAAGGCATATGTCACGTCCAACATTATTGAAAGAGAATAAAGAAATCATCCATCCATGGCCCCAAAATAATCAGGAAACAATTCAAAAAAAGGCTTGCTTATAGGACTCCGTCGGCACCTTATGAGTATTGACACTGAGAGCTCTTTCTTGATTCTATGGGAGCTATGCAGAGCCATCCCTCCGCAGGATAAAAGAGCAGTTAAAAAAAGGAAATTCACCATCCATAAAATATGCCGATGGAAAATATCTTTTACTCCTCTACATGGCCCCTGCCATCATCCTGCTCTTCTATCTATGGTCGGTGGCCGTGATTTTTCTTGGTCAAATAAAGTGTGTTATGCTTTCCTAATTCAGGAAAAATGTATATTATCCAATACCTTATTTCATCCTACAATTGTTGATTTATCAAGGAGCTGTACGGGATGTTTGTACTTTGAAGTAGGAGGAGCCAAATGTCTCAAAAGACCGGTTTTGCAGTTATATTTTCCTTTTTTTCACAATTCAATATATCGTACATCTAATTTATTTTTCTATATGCTAGATGGAAAAATGAACCTCTCATGTTTGGGGGATCAGTATATTGTTTCAAGCTGGGTTAAGACAGAAATTTATCAATGACAGAGAGTTGATCAAGACTGGTGGACAGATGACACCGGCGGATCATGGTAAGTAAAGACTTGCATCAAGTCAAAGACTTCAAGACTATAATGCATCAAGTGTCATGAGAATTCTTTTTAATTGTACGCAGAGTCTTTCAACCGCATGAACAAACTTTCACATTCCAAGCACATCTTCTTAATGCATGCTATGCTGGCCATTTTTTAAAAACAATGCAAAGCAAATTCCCGTGTAGATATACATTTAAAATGTGAAGAAAAAAAAACTACCCTCGCAGAAGCTGAGAGAAAACTGGCGCAAAAATTAGAACATTCTAATACATGAGAAATTGAAAACCCAAAATGTAAAAATAGAAATAAAAAACGAACCAAGCATAGAAGCAAATAAAAGAAGACACGATTGGACCAACGCTGTATAGCGACCGTTGTGGTGAGACATCTTTCTATCTCGTTACAAGTGAGACATAGACCCATCCAATAAACAAATGCTAACAGATAGTCGGGCTTAGGAGTGCATATGTCTCGACTGCTGCGGGGTGGTAGAACAGCTCGAATTAGGGACGCTCTAAATGGCCCAACCAAGTTGGAAGCGGTTGGTTGGCTTCGTTTGTTTATTTCGTCCATTTTTATTTTTTTTAAATATTATAAATATAAATGTCTTTAAATTACTTTACTAAGTTTTGGAAGAAAAAAAAGCTGACTGTGTAATACAAAATTTTCACATAATGTAAGTAATTGTTCAAGTAATTTCTAAATAAATTTAATTTTATGCAAAAAATCATTCATCATATTCTAAAAATGTACATGCGTCTCAAAAGTATGTTTGTGATTGTTTTTTAAAATGTTTATATATCATAAAAAATGCTCGCATAATTTCAAAAAAAATGTTTCACAACAGCCAAATAAAGTTTTTGACATTTCAAAAATGCTCATAACACTTCAAAAACATCACATATTTTTTGAAGTATTCATAACATTTTTGAAAAATGCTCCATGCGTGTTCACCTCCTTCCGCCAATTATGAAGCTTCTAAGTGACAAGCAAATAAGTTTTGTCAGAAAAATTGGGTTTGAGAGCTTCTTGTCCATGATATATCTGGAGGTAAATAAGGGTCATATGCTATATATGGTTGGTTCATAAAGGCTCTTGAATCTGAAGGAGGCATCTCAATTCTAGTGAGGCCGCTTGTGAAGCTATTCCTTGGAATCCCTTCAGGTCCAATCACCCTGGCACCAACCTTACATCCCCACATTGATGATAAATGGAGCATCATTGGAGCTGCAGGTAGACCTTCAGCAATCCACATTTATAATATGCTTCTGGAAAAGCATGAGGAGCACCCCTTTTTTAGCATTATTTGGAACAGCTCAAGCAGGCTAAAACACAAAATTTTCTTTTGGCTGGTAGCTCATTGTAGAATTAACACCAGGGCACTTCTCCTCAGAAAAGGAATGCCACTAGATGATATATATTGCCCAAACTGTAATCAACAGGCAGAGGAGACAACTATGCACTTATTATGGGACTGCAGTTTTGCACAAGATTGCTGGAATTCTTTGATACCAAACAGGAGTAGAGGCACATCAATTTATGAAGACACCACACTGGCCACTCAGCTCCTGCCACAACAGTTTGCTGTTGAGATCATCATTTTGGGTTGTTGGAACATATGGATACAGAGGAATAATAAAGTTTTCAGAGCACTTCCACATTCAGTTCAGTCTTGGAGATTCCACCTCAAGAAAGACTTAAAGCTCCTTAGACATAAGATCAAGCAAAATTTTGCAATTCGATTTGCTCAGTGGATATATCATAATATGTAATCATGAGTTTCATTCCTCGAGCAGGCATTGGTTAGCTGCATACCTTAGTTCTTCCCTTTGGGGGCCTGTATTATACTGTACTATATTTATTTAAATATATTTACCGTAGAACATTTTGTTCTACGGTGTTGGGTCAAAAAAATCCAGGTTGTGAGGGTCTTGATGTAGATGATGCTCTCAATTATCCTCTCATAATAATAGGAGAGCGAAGAATGCGAAAACATTGTCGTTTTTTAAATTTTCAAGTTTTTTTAGAAATGTCATGAACATATTTCAAAATGTTTGAATGAACTGCGTGTGCTATGGTTGGTTTTCTAGAAGTGTCCTATTTTACATTTATGATCATTTTTTTAAGAAATGTTATGAACATATTTTGAAATATTTGAGTATTTTTGAAGTTCCATGAGAATTCTTTTTAATTGTATGAACATTTTATTAAACTGCATGAACAAACTTTCAGATTCCATTAATATCTTTTTAATGCGCGGTCAACATTTTTCAAAACTATGTGAAGTAAATACCTATGTAGATATACATTTAAAATGTGAAAAACCCACTCTCGTGGAAATGAGAGAAAACTGACCCAAAAATCAGAACAATTTTAGTACATGAGAAATCCAAAAAAATCAAAATGTAAAAACAGAAAGAAAATAATGAACCTAGCGTAGAAGCAAATAAGAAGGCACTACTGGACCAACCCTGTATAGCGGCCGTTGAGGTGTGGCGTCCTTCTATCTCGCTACAAGTGATAAATAGACCCTCCAAGAAATAAATGCTAACAAACAGTTGGCTTGGGAGCGCCTATGTCTCGCCTGTTGTGAGCTGGTAGAACCGCTCGACTTAGGGCCAGCCTAAATGGCCCGCCATAGTTGGAAGCGATTGGTTTGCTTTGTCCTTTTTTTCATTTTGATATTTAATAAATTTTCAGAATGTTATAAATATACATATTTTTATAATTACTTTACTAAGTTTTCAAAAAAAAAGACTCACTATGCATTAAAATAGGCCACATAATGTACATAATTGTTCGTGTAATTTTTAAATAATCTTCATTTGATTAAAAAAACTGATCGTATTATAAAACGTACACGCATTTTGAAAGTATGTTCATGACATAAAAAAATGTTTATGCAATGTAAAAAATCGCATGATTTTGTAAAAATGTTTCGCACAATTTAAATAAAGTTTGTGACATTTTAAAAATGCTCATAACACTTCAAAAGTATCACACAGTTTTTAAAAATATTCATGACATTTTCAAAAAATACTCCATCCATGTTGAAAAAATGTCCACTTCATTTTGCCAATTATGAAGGTTCTAAGAGACAAGCAAATAGGAAAATTGGGTTTGAGAGCTTCTTGTAATCCCTTCAGGTCGAATCCAGATTGTGAATATTTGCTCATAATAAGAGGAGAGGCAGGAATGCGAAAGCGGTGTCATTTTCTACATTTTCATTAACATTTTTTTTAGAAATTGTGAGTTTTTTTGAAGTGTCATGATATTTTTTTTAATTGTATGACAAAAGTTAAACCGCACAAACAAACTTTCACATTCCATGAATATCTTTTTAATGCGTGGTGAACATTTTAAAAAAAACTATGTAAAGTAAATTCCAATGTAGATATACATTTAAAATGTGGAAAAACCACCCTCGCAAAAACCAGTAGAAAACTGACACAAAAATGAGAACATTTATACATGAGAAATCTTAAAACGAAAATGTAAAAATAGAAAGTAAAAACCCTAGCGTCGAAGCGAATAAAAGAAGATGCTACTGGACCGACAATGTATAGCATCGATTGAGGCGAGGCGTCCTTCTGTGCACTTGGGTTATGACAAGAGTCAGTCACCACCAAGACTCCTAATTGAGAAGTTCGTCGTTGCACACACGACAAAGACTGACGATGAAGGAAGATGCGCCGTCAAAATACACTGTGAGACGCTCCAGCAGCCCGCACAGTCCTCTTACTTCGTTGTCCTAGCCTGTGGCTGCAGATTCAACCGACAAGCATACCCGTAGATGCCATCGAATTTGAAGGTCTAAGACACCCCCCGGCCCCTCATGACGGCTGCCCAGCAACGCATGACCACGAGGCCAATCGCACGTCCGAGTGGAGGACCGGCTAAGTGGGACGCATAAGGCTGGTGTTGGCGCATGCGTAAGTTGCCACATGTAGATCACATCTCATCGTCGGCAGGTGCCGGAGCGGAGGCCTGTTGGAGCAGAGACCTCCTCAATGCCGCCTTCATTCACCGATGCATAGGGTTAGCCCGACCATTAGTTTTGTCGCAGCGAGGAGGTGAAGGAAGGACTGACGGCCAGGAACCATACATTCATGGACCCTAATAGCTGGCGAACGTTCGCCGTGATGCATGACATTTTCTTCAGAAACCGCCAGCATTTGATCTCGCGTCCAACTAAAACTGTGTGGAAAATTGCGTTTGTTTGCTATCCCAAACGGTCGTCAGTTAGTAAATTGCCCAATATTCATAAACTTACAAGTAGTAGTAGGCAGCATTATGAAGAATGGAATATTATTCTTGGCGTTACGCCTAGGCTATGTATGTATGAACTCCCTTGGCTTGGCTATGCCGGTGCGTTCCCATTAGGAACCCCGCGACGGCGTCACGTCACGGCTCGTCACACCGGGCCGTCGACCGACACGCGGGGCCAGGCACTGAGACGTCCCAGCCAGCTAGCCAGCGCGACCCTCGGTGCTTACTGCTTAGTCTAGTCTAAATCCTAATGCGAACCTTCCATTTACGAATTAATCAATCCTCTTTGCAGTTTGCTTGCTTTTGTGCCTCTCCCGACCCCCATCCCCTCCAACCCCACAACCAAACCAAACCAAACCAAACGCACGACACGCACGCCTCGAACCTTCCCCAGGCCAAGCGGCGGGGGTTCCGCGAACCGCGGAGGATGGGCGAGTACTGCGACCCGGCGGCGGCGGCGGTTGCGGAGGGGGAGCAGCCGGTCGCGGTGGCCGTGCTGCCGCTGCCCCCGGCGGCGAGGTACCAGTACGGCGACTACGACCGCTGCTCCACCAAGCAGGTCTTCGACAACCTCCACGGCAACATCTCCCTCGACCCCGTGAGCCACCGATTCGATTGCTTCCCCTTATCCTCTCCTCCCTCCCCTTCGCGTCCTGCTTGCTCTTGTTTTGTTGCGGCGGCTTGGTTGCCTTATCGCGGGATTGATTGGTTGGTCGGGTGCGGGGTTCCGCCCGGTGGTTTCGGCGAGCAATCCGTCGGTCTCGGGTTGGTCGGCGATTCGATTCGTTTCGGGCCTTCATCGCAGCGCTCGCTCCTCCGCGCCCGCGCCGCATTGCTTCCCCACCCCCCAATCTCTGATCTGCCCGCGCGCGGTCCGAGTTTTTTTTTTTTTCGAGCACTAGTATGCGTTTCCTTATGTCCGTTTGCTCGATCCTGCTGCGTTTCATCGTCGGGCGCCGCGATTTTAGTTCGTTTCCTTGTGCTCCACGACGGGGCCAAACAGCAACGACACCGCAAGTCCCCGTCCACCACATTATCTATCTGCTCCCAGTGCATTACTAGCAGTATCTGCGCCTGCGCAGTTTTTCCTCTTCAGATTTTAGCAAGTTTGTTTCTGTTGCTGTGGCGTATCAACTGCTTATTACTAGCTAGTATGAAGGAGTACTCCCCATGTGCCGTTCCGTTTTAAAATTGAATTGGTTGGCTGCGCCATGTGCCCGACAGATTTAAAATTCGGTGGACCTTTTCCACGCTTGCTTGTGCTAATGTATGACCTGTTTCTGTTTCCTCCACCGGAGAATGAGAATATTGTTGTTGCCTGACCTTAGTGAGGTCAACCTTGAGAGCGATGGGTATTATAATGGTTATTATTATGGGATTCATAATTAATAAACGTACGTTTTCATTGGCTTGTTTATATATTATTAGTGCTTGGGCTGTAACGTGCGTCCCCCTAGTAATGGAACACGGAGCATAGTACTAGTTTAGTGATGCACCAAAAGGACAGTTTCAGCAACTCACTTCATGGCTATTTTTGGCTTGGCTACTCTTTGTGCTTTATTGTACCACACTACAGTTACCACTGTCTGGTGTAGCTGCTGCTCTGCTTATGGCAATTCGTAACGTCCGTGCTAATGTGTTTGATCTATTGATCTCAACTAGTTTGTATTTAAGGTTATATATACTGGGCCTCTTTTACTTTCCACCATGGATAGCAGTAATCTGCACACTGTTTTAACATTTCAGCATTCTGAATTTCAATAACTCAGTTGTGAGCACTGGTATCCGATGGCACTAGCACTCGTCTATTTTCAGTGCTACAACTAATTAACATGATTTCATACTGCATATATGTATTTAAGTTATGCTGGGTCCCTTTTACTAGGTCGTATTTAAGTTATGCTGGGTCCCTTTTACTTTCCACCATGGGCAGTAGTAATCTGTAGACTGTTTTAGCATTTCAGTATCCTGAATTTGAGTAACTCAGTTCTGATGGCACTAGCATTGGACCATCTTCAGTCTTGCAACCAGTTAACAGGATCTCATACTGCACATATGTACATTCCTTTTATTTAAACTTAAATGTGTTCAACCACTGAGGATTCTGTTGGGAGTTCTCTGTGTCCTACAGTATTTAATGATCATGCATAACTTCCCTTGTCCTCTTGCTGTTGGCCAAGTGGTTTTCCATTTTAAGCTTCAGTGCTCTGCATGCGTTGCAAGTACAACCTGCACCTGCTGTTTCTTTTCATGAATAAATAGTTGCTTTATGTAACTTGGATGCGTGGTCAGTCATCAGTCAGTATATATGATCACACTAATTGTCTATTTCATATATATGGAAAAATAGTTCAACTTTTATTACTAATTTTCTCTATGTCTACTGAGAAATAGAGCTTTAGATAACTTCTACTCCCAACTATTCATCATCTGTAATAAGAGTCACTTTCTCTGATAATTTCTGTTCCTTAAGCTATTCACTTTTCTTAAATAATGACAATTACTTCCTCTGATGTGCAGTTGGCCCGTGAATTTGTGGATACAGAGGAATTTCAGAGGTGACTTGAGTTTTCCCAAATTATTGCTGCTCATTTGCCTATTTAACTTTCTAGATGGCCTAATTATGTGTTCATTTCATTGCATCATTTCATCCAGGTTGCGGGATCTGAAACAGCTTGGTGAGTTTTCTTCCCTTGCTAGAGAAACCATATTGGGAACTTTGCATTCTATCTTGCTGGGAGTGTCAGAAATCTAAATGGAGTCCCATATCCTTTGTTTGTTTGTGTGCTAGTGAACAGTGAAAGTGCACTGCTACTTAAATTTTGTCAGGCGACCGCAGACTTCTTTGTGCAACAGTGTTTACTGTATACTCCCTCCGTCTCGATTTACTTGTCGCGGAAATGGATGTATCTAGACATATTTTAGTTCTAGATGCATCCATTTCTGCGACAAGTAATTCCGGACGGAGGGAGTACGATTTAGATGATCTTAGAAAAAAAATCTAAAATGAAGTGTGCTGTGAGCTTCTTTTATTGGTAATCCAACTCTGATGAAATTTACAGTTCATTGATGTTTGTGTAACATGCTCTGTATGCTTTTCAGGCCTTACATATCTGGTGTTTCCCGGGGCTGTCCACACACGTTTTGAACATTCATTGGGTGTTTATAGACTTGCTGGGGAGGCTATGAACAATCTTCAGAAGTACCAGGTTTGTACCATGGAGCACTGTCTTGACTGATATATACTGGCAAGTGTCAGTTTACTTATAATGCAGAAGCTTATGCATTTTTTTTCACTCAACAGGGAAACGAGCTTGGCATTGACCGCATTGATGTGCAAACTGTGAAACTTGCAGGTTGGTGTTCTCAACCGTGGCTCAACAAGTTTTGCTTGTTAATGATCTTTGTGATAATTCTGTTCAGGTCTCTTACATGACATTGGACATGGCCCCTTCAGTCATCTGTTTGAGCATGAGTTTCTTCCTTGTGTTAATCCAGGATCAACATGGTGATTCTCTTTCCCAACTACAACATTTTGTTTTAGTTGTCAAGGTGCCACATGTGTGAGCATATTAACATTGCATGGTTAATGATTATTCATCCACTTATCTGTGTTTCCATATGCCTGTTAATCTGTTAAAGTTATCTGGAGATTTTGGTCTAACATTTTAATAAATAAAATCTCATTTGCTTATTCAGGTCCCATGAACATATGTCTGCACTGCTTCTGGACAGCATTGTCGATAAACACTCAATAGATATTGAACCTGATTATCTGAAAGTTATCAAGGTAAACTGCATTTCATATAAGAACTTGTGGTGGCACCAACTTAGTTATCATTCCAATTTTGAAGCGATAGAATTCAGTTAATTGTGCAACCTGCCATCTCTAGGTAGTACTGTTATAAAAATATGAAATGAAAAACCTGGAGCAGTCGGGCATGAAGTTCATTTGTAGGGTGCATAGCTTGTAATAGTACAGCACAGTGTGCTGTTCTAAAAAGTTATTAAATTCTTACCCTGCTCCTTCAAAAATTTCTGCAGGAAATGATAGTTGCAAGCTCTGACGTCTCCACAGCAGAAGTATGTATATTGTTCTCTCCTACTATTTTAATCACCCATTTCGAATGAAATAGATTGATTAAATGTAGATTGGTTCTTCACAGGGTGTGAAGGAGAAGCGTTTCCTTTACGACATTGTTGCTAATGGGCGCAACGGTATAGATGTTGACAAGTAAGGACCTTCTTTGTATCGTGCTTCCAAATTCCGTCTATAAGTCTACCATTGTCTCTACCATCATCTGGTTTTGGCATAACCTAGAGTAATGATGCAGGTTCGACTACATTGACCGTGATTGCAGAGCATGTGGTATTGGGAGCAATTTCCAGCACTGGAGGTATATTTTGCCATCAAACGTGCCAACTTTCTTTTGCCCAATTGCCCCTATGACCTAGTTGAGAATATGAACACAGGCATTCCAAGATCTGCACTGTTGGGCAAACTGACAATGCCAGATAATTACGTACATCCGCAATGGAAGTTTAGGAATGTTAACATAATTGAGGATATGATTATGATGATGAAAGAATGTCAGATACACTGTTGGCAACGTTTATGTCCTGACAAGAATGCCAATGTGATTTTGTGATCATGAGCATTTAGAGAGAACTTGTCCATCAGCATATCTTTGGCTAGATGTTGATCTAGATAATAAAATACGGAAAAGTAACGCGGAAAACTTAGATCCTGTTCTCTCACGATGTTTAACTTTCCCTTTGATAAGATAGTGCTGTCTTGGTATTGTTTTTCAGTACGTAAAAGTGTGTTTTCATATAATTAGCTGGTTCATACAGGGCCTTCTAAGATCAAACAGACATTATCTTTTCGAGCTTTTATGTGAGACATGCATTAATCATTGTGGCTGAACATTTGAAATAGTTGCACTGAAGGCGTTAAATTTGCGACTTGCCACCAAACTGAAGCTAATTGCTGTCTTGTCTTCTTTGGGGAAATTCACTTGAGGTCTTTTTAACATTTATTACCATGATAATTATCATACCATGTTCATTGCCATTGTTCATGCAGGCTTTTAGAAGGTATGCGAGTGATGGGTGATGAAATATGCTACCCTGCCAAAGATTGTAGGTCTACTATATAACAGTCATCTATTTCAATTTGACCCATTGCCATTGTTTTTTTTTCTGTAAGTATCTAATACGTGACTTGGTATACTCCACTTGGAATTACAGATCTGAGCATCCATAAATTGTTCACAACACGTGCTGATCTGCATCGGACTGTCTATACCCATGCCAAAGTAAAGGTACATGTTCTTAATACTCAGGGTTTTCCAACTCCAGCACAGTATTGCCTTATTTACATTACAACATATCATGGTTACATCAAGAGAACCCATAAGTCCATATGACTGTATTACATTACACTGAGACTTCCCGTCAACAGTGTTAACTGTTCTCATAATAGGGTATTGTAGATGATCATCATAGTTGGGTATTTAGAATTTTAGATGAAGCTCTTGAAGTTCCTGTGTTTAAATAAAAATGGTTATGCTGTCGTGATCTCATTTTTGGATGTCCTAAGTTGCTTTACCTCTTTATACTGCTAAATGTTTATGCGCCAAAAATCTGCACTCCTGTATATTGCCTTCTTGTTTTTGTATGTCCTTTAAGTTGCATCACCAGTTATAATGTTAGCTATTATGCCTGCAAAAACAAACACGTTGCCAGTTACTGTACATTGATTTCTTTCTCTATAAATGGAACTGTTTCTAACAGTCTTCAGTCGCCAGGCTGTTGAACTGATGCTTGTGGATGCGCTTGTTGAAGCAAATGAATACTTGGGAATATCTTTGCATGCAGATGATCCAGAGGACTTTTGGAAGGTTTGGTGTCAGATAATGTTATTTTTGTTACATTAATGTTTCTTTTGTTGGTCTATCCCTCTTACTTGTACAACTCTGGGATTTCCAGTTAGATGACACGATCGTCAAAAGCATCGAAACTGCTCCCAACGATGAACTGAAGAAAGCAAAGGAAATCATTCAGCGTATTCGCCGGAGAGAGCTCTACAAGGTAGCAGTTCTTTTCAGTTGTAATATCGTTCTATTATTTTGTCTGCTCTTCTATTACATGGTTCTCACAGCTATTTGTGCTGAATCTGTGGATCTTACGGTTGTGCACGTGCAATATTATTTGAATGTTTTTCAATGTGTAACTTGATATGACATGTAACATGAAATCCTATTGAGTGTTGCAAGCAACTATTACCATTTCTGCGTGTCGATTTAGTCAAGGCTTTGCGTATAGTGGTATTTGTGCGTCTTGGGTTGAGTTGGCAGATACGGTGACTGATTTGGCTTTATATGCGAGTTGGTGCCTTTTCAACCTAAGTAGGTGTTTAGGCGAGTGTAGTGCTGGATAGTTATAGAGACTGTGTCCACACATGTTATTACTAATTTTGTAGAAACATTTTAGTGGTGGAATAATTTGCCCATATCACACTAGATTACTCGACTTTTCAGACTCCAAGTAGAGTTTAATATTGTTCTGTACCATACTTACATCGTGAGCAGCATCCCATTTTACGTTGTGCCCTCACATATGTTGATTCAGTTAAATTTTCTTTCGTGTTGCAGTTCTGCAATCAATATTCTGTTCCAAAGGATAAACTGGACCATTTCAAGAATATAACTGCGCAAGACATAGTTTGCTCACAGGTTCATGTCTCCCCTCTTAACTCATTCGAGTTGGTTGCTAGTACCTGACCTCTCTGAAATTAACCATACAAGTTCTTTGTCTCTAATCTTCCCTGTCTTCAGATAACTTCAAAGGTGCTGCTGAAGGAGGAAGACGTGGCGGTCAGCAATGTGAAGATTGACTTGACGCGTGGGAAGGACAACCCGCTCGAAAGGTTTTTGATGCTTGTCCCACCCTGTTATTCATTTACGTGCACATTATGCGTGATCTTCCAAGTTCTGACCAGTTGCCTTTTTTCTCTTATGAACACATAATGGCGGGCATTCCGCAGCATCAAGTTCTTCAAGGTAACTACAATCTTCTTCACATGTAGGATATGTGTGGTGGTTATTATGCCTTGGCAATGGTCTAAGTAGAAGTGTTGTGACGCCAGGATTTCGGATGCGAAGAGAAGTTCCCGATCACGGACGAGCGCGTCAGCCACCTGCTGCCCGTGTGCAACCAGGACAGGATCGTGAGGGTGTACGCCAAGAAGCCGGATCTGGTAAGTGAAGAAGAAAACATGCAGGCAGTTGCTACTAGCGCGCACAGACACGCTGTTTCCATTGCGATTGAATAATAATAACATGAAAAAAAAACTTTGGTGGTGGGTCGCAGGTGGAGGCGGTGTCGGAGGCGTTTGAGAACCTGCAGCTTCGGATGTACGGGGAGAAGACGCAGGTGCACGACACGCCCACCAAGAAGAAGCGCAGGTTCAACTAGCTCTAGCTGCGGCATACCACAGGCAGGCAGAGTAGGAAACCAAACAAACGACATGGAGGGTGGACATATACATATATACTTACTACTACTAGAGTCAGTTGGTTTTAGCTAGGAAAGTCAGTCGGTCGGTCTGCGTAGGGAAGGGAAGGACGACACACTCACTGGTGAAGTGAATTGTACAGTTTTGATGGCCGCAAACGGGGGAAATTTTATATGTAGGTGCTGACTGACACACATGGTGGCTTGGCTGCCGGGTGCATGCATGGTGCCTTGTGATTTGGCCATGCACTCCCTCCCCCGTATCCGTGTGCTTACCTTACCACCTACTCTATATGCATGATGATGATGATGATGATGATGATGACACTGCTACCAGTTACGGAATGGTGAATATATATCACACACATAGAATCCCTTTAGTTGAGAGGCTTATTTTTTCTTCTTCTGTTTGAATTTGAAAGAAATTTGATCCTCTGCCATCAAACACCCCGTATCGTCTGTACAAAGTTCCATCTCACCGTTCCAATTCTCCTTTCGAGATTCCAGGATAATTTATACTCCTTATGTAAAGAAATATAAGAGCGTTTAGATCACTACTTTAGTGATCTAAATTTTCTTATATTTGTTTACGGGGGTGAGAAGTATCTTAAGTTCGATTGACCCTTCCCCGACCCTCTCGTCGCCCGAGCCGGGCGACTCGGGGGAAACCTTGCTCGTCGGTGGCCTGCCCCCACCTCCCTCCCACCCCGTGTCGCCGTCGTCAGAGGGCTGGCCGGCAAAGCCGCGCTGTGCCCTGGGATGGTGGCGGCGGGGCTGCTTCTCTTCCCCTCGCCCCTGCCGTCCACTCCGCCCCCTTCCCCAGATCCGGACCCTGGCGGCCTCCACCGGTGGCAAGGGCGGCCTCCACCGGCGCGTTGGCTGATTGGGTCGCATCCCACGGTTGCGGTTCCTCTGCTGCAGTCTGCCCCGGATGGGATCTGGGGCCACCCCTGCCGGTCACGGTACTCCCCGTCCGTCCTTCGTGATGGTCGGGTGCGCTCAACTCGCTGCGGCTCCCCACCCCCGCTCCCCAACCCTCCCCATCCCCTGGTTCGGCTTCGGGTCGACTTCTTCGGGAGGCGGCCATGAAGGTGCCCGGTTTGCCCGACGGCATCTGCCCCCTGTAGCGCGCCGGGATGTTTGGTTGCCCGTGAGTCCTCTTCACCACCCACCCACCCCCGGCAGGGGCGGCTTCGGCCCGGCAACCATGGACCTGCGCCCCTCCTGTGTTTGTGGCCAGCCGGAGCGGATTCGGATCCAACGCGCCTTGGAAGTTGCACTCTTTCCGGCTTCTTCAGTTTGTTGACTCCTTGGCATCTCCGCACCACCATCACCCTGCTGGCGCCCTTGGTAATAATTCTCATCAAAACCGATTATAACCATCTTATCTAGATTTCTTACTAAAGAAATAGTACTAGTCATTTAATGTTTCAAAAATATTAAGGATCTCCTTATTTATAATTGTCTTATCTAGTATTTTTACTAGTAAGTAATAGTAATCACTTAATGTTTCCAAAACAAAGATGTTACCGGGCGCCAGCAGGGTGAATTAATGTTTCTCATCAAAACGCGCCTTAATGTTTCTCATCTACACTATTTAAAAATACTAGTCATTTAGTGTACTAGACAATTATAAATAAGGAGATCCTTAATATTTTGGAAACATTAACCGATTACTATTATTTGACTAAATCTTGCATGTAAACAAACTCCTAGGTTCTCCTTTTCTTGGAAACACCTCATAACTTTATTCATACTCGCAACCATTACAGTACAGTGCTTTGGATTCAAGATGCAAAATCATACAAAGTAACTCATAGAACCAAGAATTACAAGGAGGCCTCTTGGATACATCTTCCAGACGGTATCAATCTTTGCAAGACGAAAATTATCAGTAGTTCAATAAAAGGATTGCAATTGGACTAGAGTTGTGATATCGCCACTCATTCACCTGGACAAACTTGATCACCAATAAAGGTTACTGAACCATAGTATGCTTCCTATGAAACCAACTATGAGCCTAAAACCAGTCTGGTTCCAAGCAAGCGATCGGGTAGTTTAATCCCTATCGCCCCCTTTAATCTCTCACTGAATGCAGTTAACCTCGATCCTTGGCCATCGGGTTAGCCCCAATTCATTGTCTTGGCCATCGGGTTACCGTATGCTTACCCTTACCATCTATATGCATGATGATGATGACATCGCTACCAGTTACGGAATGGTGAATATATATCACACACATAGAATCCCTTAGAGATGCCAAGCTTCTTTTTTCTCCTGTTTGAATTTGATGAAGGAACTTTGTTCACTCCGATTATATGTTGATGTGTATCCTCTGCCGTGCAACAACGCATCGTTTATGTGCTGTCTCTTGGGACTGTTTCATAGAGAAACCATGTATGTTGTATGTTGCTACTATTATGAATGAATACATGGTTCTTCTTCTTCTAAAAAAAGGGAAGGATTGGGCCAAGTTCACCTTCTTCTTCTTAAAAAAAAAGTTCAACTCCTTGCTAGAGCAGTCCCAGGGGATTGGTCAAGTGCTCCAAACTATAAGTATATATAACATAACGTAAGAAAGCTATCACAAGCCGACTTTAGCTCAGTTGGTAGAGCGGAGGACTGTAGTGTTGCAGATTAATCCTTAGGTCGCTGGTTCGAATCCGGCAAGTCGGAATTTCCTTTTTTTTGTTGCTAAATTCAATTGCGGATTTGTTTTTTTAGAGAATTTATTATCTACTCATCAGAATATTCTTCTGCTAATAAATGGTCCTGGTATGGACACATCTTCCAAAAATGATGCTCAGTATATATTTTTGTGTGTGGCAGCTCTCATCGATGAGAAATAATTATGTCTCTTCTAACTCACACACCGTTGGATTTTACGTGAAGATTCGTGGGTTTTTTTTTGGTTAATCAAATAGTGTAGGAGTTGGATGAGAATTTGTTATTTCTCGTCTAGATGAGAAATAGCAAATCCAATATATTTTTTTGACTTGTGAAAATAACTCCTTTTCAGCCAGGTAAAAGGGGACTGACTCCCATTTTTATTCATCATGGAAAAGATTCAATCGACAAAAGAAAAAGAAAGGTGCAACACATAACTCCTCAATTCCCGCTACTAAAAAAGAATAATCAAAATCACACTTCGGCCGGATCAAATCTATCTATGCGGGCTTTCAAC
This sequence comes from Triticum aestivum, assembly GCF_018294505.1. NCBI lineage: Eukaryota > Viridiplantae > Streptophyta > Magnoliopsida > Poales > Poaceae > Triticum > Triticum aestivum. The sequence continues at coordinate 1,309,013 of NC_057802.1, read as the reverse complement.
CATCACACATCGCAGGCTTCTTTCTACCCTGGGTACACTGATCAATCGATGGCCCCGGGTTGGTCTACTTCTGCTACTCCAGAGCCTTCAGGACCTCCTCGCCCATTCGCTTACACCCGACCAATGTCTGCAACCAAACAGAAGAACAACATGACCACGTAAGCTTCGAAAAAAGAGCACTCGCAAAAAAAAATGTTCCGAAAAAAGAGGAAGTGTGAGATGTTCGAAAAGCAGTGCTTGCAATATTGAACATGACTATCAATCATTCCAGGAGAACTACAGACTCTGCTAAGTGAATGAAGGTTTTATTATTTGCTTCGCAGCAGACACAAAGTAGCTTTAGTAGGCATTGAACTTCTTCGACGTAAATGTAGCAATGACATCCATTGGTAAATGTTGCATAAACTGATCCTTACCGTTCCTGGAGAATATATGTCCCCTGTTCGGAACCCATTGTCCAGTGTCTCCGTAACCGCGGTTTCGATCCTCTTGGCAGCATTTTCAGCACCGAGGCCATATTTCAGTAGCATCGCGGTACTAAGAATTGTAGCTAGCGGGTTTGCCATGTCCTGCACTCAACAAACAGTAGGAGGAATCAGAATTTCAAACAGAGTCGCACACTAAAGCAGCTAACGGGGTTGCCTTGTCCTGCACACAAAATCTGTTCTCAAAGTACAAGCTATATCAACCAACCTGCCCAGCAATGTCAGGGGCAGAGCCATGGATAGGTTCGAATAGACCCGGTCCCTGCAAAGAAAAAGAAGATCCTTAAGCACTTTCTCCCAGCATTTTCAGCAGAAAAATATGAGTGTTTGCAAGCACTTTAATGCCATTTGAGAGGACATTGGAGGGTCTCTATTACCGATTCACCAACACTAGCAGATGGGAGCATTCCAATGCTTCCTGTGATCATGGATGCTTCGTCCGACAATATGTCACCATAACTATTGTTCGTCACAATTGTGTCAAACTGTGATGATGCAGGGAATTCAGTAGGTCAGCACATGCTCATCCTGCTCGAATCAGCATGAAATAAATTACATACAAAGAAACAAACCTGTTTAGGGTTCCTAACAAGCTGCATTGAAGCATTATCAACATACATGTGTGAGAGCTCAACGTCAGGGAATTCAGAAGCTATTGCAGTTACCCTCTTCCTCCAAAGCATAGATGCCTAAAACAATATTTGATCAAAATGTTATATTAGCTATGTGAAATAAAAGTACTCGTAACTACAAGCTTATACTCTGAAGAGGGTTCTAGAGTCAGCAAAATGAAAGATCATAATCGTTATATCCAACTAGATATCCAAGATAGTTGTATAAACATTAAATATCATGGTGTTCCTCAATATAACTCCCATTGATCAGTTCCAATTTCCATACAAGTCATACAAATCAAGAACATGTTTGGGGTTTATATATACTTAAGTACCTCAAGAACATTCGCTTTGTCCACCGAGCATAGTTTCCCTCCTCTCTTGCGGGCAACCTCAAATGCAACACGTGCAATACAATCAATCTGGGGATAGAGTCGTTTATAAAAAAATAGTTCTCAAGTAATGCACTATTCAGTAAAAGTCGTATCAAACAATAGTTCTTAATTCAATTACACATTCTTCACGAAAACACATCTTGGCATCATCATAGGACATTCACGCAATTTATCATGGGGGTGGTCTGAAATGTCTGAGGAACCTCAGAAACTGAATATATTTCAGTGTTGAAGCCAATTTCCTCTCCCTTGTCATTGGTACCAAAACCCCTAGGTTGTCCGAAGTAAATCCCTGCCACGCAGAGCAGTAGAAATTTCAAGTTTCATCAGAATGCACCTGGAAATGCGTAAATCAGCAAGAAAAGAGGGGCAACCAGTAACGATCAATGACTCATCATGATCTAGTCAACGATACCTCCAGTAAGCTCTCTGACAACCATGATGTCAACTCCTTCAGCCACCTCTTTCTTCAAAGTAGATGCATCTACTAACTACAAAAAGTATCAGGTCAGAGGGGTTATTCTTAGCATATAACCTGTAAGAACTTGAAACATACAAGTCCATCCATCTCAAATCTTGCAGCTACGACTGACTACATTTGCTAGTATTTTGCTGTTTTGTTGAACTATGTACCGCTGGCTTATGCTGAAATGCAGTGAAACTAAAACGAGATACAGGGTATACCTGCGGCAACACCGTGGCTGGCCGCAGATTGGCAAACACGCCAAGCCCGGCACGGATGTTGAGCAGCCCGGTCCGGGCTTGAGATGCTTCTCATTGCTGTCCCACTTATACCTGCAACCGCATCATCAACATCCAATTACTTACTGAAACTGAAAGTCACACAGGTGCACATCACGACTTCTGAACCAACTACTGCCAGATCGTTTCCACTCACCCTCCTATCGCGCCGAGCAGGATGGCGTCGGAGGCCCGCGCCGCCGCGAGCGTCTCGTCGGGGAGCGGCACCCCGACGGCGTCCAGCGCCGCGCCGCCCATCAGCATCTCCCGGAACCGGAGCTCCACGCCTGCGCCCGCAAGCAAACAAATTGGGGTCACCCGTCGCCCGTCTAGCTAGCACTCGGAGCTCAAAGCAATGGACGGCGTAGGGTTCAGCTAAGCTTGCCTTCCTTGGCGCCGGCGACGGAGAGGACGTCCTTGGCGACGGCGACCACCTCCGGGCCGACGCCGTCGCCCGGGAGGAGCGTAATGCTGTAGCTCCGGGCCGCGGCCGAGCACCGGAACGTCGCCGTCGCATGCCGGGGCCGCGCCGCCGCGCCGGCGCTCCGCCGGCCGGAAAAGCTTAGGGTTTTGAGCGGAGTAGCTTGGAGCTGAGTCATCATCGTGCTTGGCATCGTCGTCTCATGGGCCTCGGCTGGATGTGATATACATACATCCTGTCGGTGGAGTTGGGCCCAAGTTTACCTCCAGGGCCCGTTTGATTTTAAAAGGTTTGAATGCTAACAAGAAACAGGATTCAATCCCTAAAAAAAAGGGATTCAAAAGGTTTGCGTATTTTTCTTTCAAATCATGGATTTATTATGAATTTTTCATATATTATTTGTTCCATTTGTAATATTTCTTTTGAGGGATCCATTTGTAATATTTAATCACACAATTCCATTTTCTTAATTAAGATTCATTTGCGCCTACACTTTAGAAGATAATTTTTGTGGCGGGCTCTAGCGGTTTCTACCAACAAACAAATTGAATGACGCAAAGTGTATTTTTTTTCCTTCCTAAGATTCATCTGGATAGAATCTATCAGACTCTAGCCTGTTGGATACAGTTTACGTGCATTTTTTCCTATTTTCCGGTGCTCTTGGAATGTTGCGAATAAAAGGAAGCCTTAGTGTAGGAAATGAATCCGTCTGGTGATCTATAACTAGTGTTGACACGGTGTCTTTTAGCATGTATGTCTAATCATTTATGGAGAGGCCTAGTGTTTATTTATAAAATGATGATATACCAATAGATGATTCAAAGCAATTATCAGGAATAAGAGCAACAAAAAATTTCACGTACCTATTCCTTTTCAGGTTATGGAGCTTCTTCTCCTCTTGACCCCCAAAGAAAAGAAAAGAAATAAAACTATTTACACGGGAAAGCTCCCAACAAGCAAAAAAAGAACGAGAAATCTTTTTGGGTTTTCTTTTAATTACTACTACAAGCATGGAAACTAGACTAGCTAAAAGCTACAACTAATTTTTTTTCGGTTTTTCTTAAGGTTTTTCAAACACACAAGAAGAAAACTTAAAAGAAAATAAACTAGCATGGATGGTACAATGAAAAAGTATGAGCACCGACAACTAGAATGAGTGTGTAAACATGAATGTAATGTCGGTGAGAAATACGTACTCCCCCAAGCTTAGGCTTTTGGCCTAAGTAGGTCTATGCCCATGGATCAAAGTTGTAGCTGTGGGGTCGTACTGAGGAGCATCCTTGGGATGCCACTGGTTGACGATCTCCTCCGGATTCCACTGGTAAACAGACTGACGGTGAGGATCCAGTGGTGGCTCCGGCTCGGGCTCTGGAGCTGATGTTGGGTTCCGGTAGGCATGGATGGACTCCGACAGAACAAGGTACTTGCCTGTAGATAAATTGAACAAAGAAGGAGCAGGCAAAGTAATAGTCTCAAAGTAATTTTTATCAAATATCAGTCTATAGTTAAGCATTATTTTCTTATTCTTAACAATAAAATCATGTGCTACCATACTCTTATAGTCTAGAAAAACAGAAGGCAACAATTTTTCTTCTTTCACATAATGCCTAATAGGTATGTTAAAGTGTGCAGCGAGGCGCGAAGCGAAGATACCTCCCAAGATGGGGCCCTTCGTACGGTTCAGATTTAATCGCTTAGCAATAATAGCGCCTAGACTAAAAGTGTTATCACGAAACAAAGCATGGCAGAAAATAACAATATCAGGGGCACTAAGGTTTCCACAGTTTCCACGACCAATTAAGCATCTACTAGCAAATATCGGAAAGTAACGTAGAACAGGAAAGTGTATGCTAGTGATTCGTGCATCGGAAACTTTCCTCGTTTTCCCTACAGCAATCATATCAATAAATCCTTCCACATCTTTACGATGTGGTTCCTCTATGCTGCCCTCAAAGGGTATTTTGCAAACCCGACAAAATTCTCTAAGTGGCATCTCCTTAACCTCATCATATAAATGAAACTCCACCATTGGTGATGATTTCTTAGCATGGAAATGAAATTTTTGCACAAAAATATTAGTGAGTAGGAGATACTGTTCGCGCTGGTCGCGGATGAAGTCGGTGAGGCCTGCATTCTCAGCCAAGTGAATAAAAATCTTCATAAATTCCCGCGGCCTTCAAGAACTCATCACAAGGCCATTCACACGGTCGAACCTCCGCAGTACGAGGGAGATTATACCTAGGCCTCTTATCCTCTTCACTTTGCTTGTCCTTCGAGCTTCGGCTCAAGGAGCCTCGCAAAAATCTCTTCGTCACTCTCTGAAAATTTCTGAAATTTTTAGTAACTCAAAATAAAAGTGAACCAAACTCAGCAAGATTGATAGCAACTACTCCCACAAGTGCCTAGAAACTATATCATGCATTAGAACTACTTGGGACCATATAAATTTGACATGCAAGCTCAAGAACAGGGTCGCCTTAGCAGCAAAATTTTGCAATGGATAAAGCACTAGAACAAAAACTAATTGGACCATTGGAGGAGTCACATACCGAAGAACAATCCCCCAAAACAGTTTTGTGAATGGAGCTATGAGCAAGGAGATCGAAAATCGCAGCAAGATGAGCTAGAACTCGTGCTTGAGCTAGTTGGTGATTTTTTTGGGAGGAAGAAGGAGTGTGTGGGTGCAGGAATAAGTGGAGGGGGGCCACCAGGGGCCCACGAGGCAGGGGGCGCGCCCAGGGGGTGGGCGCGCCCTGGACCCTCGTGGCCAGGTGCTTGCTCCCCCTGATGTGTTCTCAGTGCCAGATATTCTCAAATATTCTAGAAAAAATCATATTTCATTTTCGGGGCATTTGAAGAACTTTTATTTTCGGGGTATTTTTATTGCACGGATAAATCAGACAACAGACAGAAAATACTATTTTGCTTTATTTAATCTAAATAACAGAAAGTAAAAGGAGGGTGCAGAAAGTTGTGCTTTCTAACTTCATCCATCTCATGCTCATCAAAAGGAATCCACTAACAAAGTTGATCAAGCCTTGTTAACAAACTCTTTCCAAATAACATGAAATTGGAGAAATTTCGAATAACATTAGGTTACCTCAACGGGGATATGCACGTCCCCAACAATAATAATATCATATTTCTTTTTGACAGTAGGAAGAGGACATTCAAAACCTCCAATAGTGATAGTTGGAATTTTTCCAATAGAATTGATACTGTGGACTTGAGGTTGTTTCCTCGGAAAGTGTACCGTATGCTCATTACCATTACCATGAAAAGTGACATTGCCTTTGTTGCAATCAATAACAGCCCCTGCAGTATTCAAAAAGGGTCTACCAAGGATAATCGACATACTATCGTCCTCGGGAATATCAAGAATAACAAAGTCTGTTAAAATAGTAACGTTTGCAACCACAACAGGCACATCCTCACAAATACCGACAGGTATAGCAGTTGATTTATCAGCCATTTGCAAAGATGTTTCAGTAGGTGTCAACTTATTCAAATCAAGTCTACGATATAAAGAGAGAGGCATAACACTAACACCGGCTCCGAAATCACATAAAGCAGTTTTAACATAGTTTCTTTTAATGGAGCATGGTATAGTTGGTACTCCTGGATCTCCTAGTTTCTTTGGTATTCCACCTTTAAAAGTATAATTAGCAAGCATGGTGGAAATTTCAGCATCAGGTATCTTTCTCTTATTTGTAACAATTTCTTTCATATACTTAGCATAAGGATTCATTTTAAGCATATCAGTCAAACGCATACGCAAAAAGATAGGTCTAATCATTTCAGCAAAGCACTCAAAATCCTGATCATCCTTTTTCTTGGATGGTTTAGGAGGAAAAGGCATGGGTTTCTGAACCCATGGTTCCCTTTCTTTACCGTGCTTCCTAGCAACAAAGTCTCTCTTATCATAATGTTGATTCTTTGATTGTGGGTTATCAAGATCAACAGCAGGTTCAATCTCTACATCATAGTTATTGCTAGGTTGAGCATCATCATTAACATTGTCACTAGGTTCATGTTCATTAGCAGATTGTGTTTCAGCATCAGAAATAGAAATATCATTGGGATTCTCAGGTGTATCAATAACAGGTTCACTAGAAGCATGCAAAGTCCTATCATTTTTCCTCTTCTTCCTTTTAGAAGGACTAGGTGCATCAACATTAGTTCTCTGAGAATCCTGCTCAATTCTCTTAGGGTGGCCCTCAGGATACAAAGGTTCCTGAGTCCTTTTACCCGTTCTAGTCGCAACTCTAACAGCATTATCGTTTCCCTTATTATTTAATTCATTGAGTAAATCATTTTGAGCCTTAAGTACTTGTTCTACTTGAGTGGTAACCATAGAAGCATGTTTACTAATGAGTTTAAGTTCACCTTTAACTCTAGACATATAATCACTCAAGTGTTCAATCATATAAGCATTGCGTTGCAATTGTCTACCAACATAAGCATTGAAGTTTTCTTGTTTGACAATAAAATTATCAAACTCATCTAAGCATTGGCTAGCAGACTTATAACGAGGAATATCACCTTCATCAAATCTATAGAGAGAATTTACCTTTACTACCTGTGTCGGGTTATCAAGACCGTGTATTTCTTCAACAGGTGGCAAATTAAGACCATGTATTTCTTCAATAGGAGGCAGATTCTTAACATTTTCAGCTTTAATACCTTTCTCTTTCATAGATTTCTTTGCCTCTTGCATATCTTCAGGACTGAGAAATAGAATACCCCTTTTCTTCGGAGTTGGCTTAGGAGTTGGTTCAGGAAGTGTCCAATTATTTTCATTAGTCAACATATTATTCAATAATAATTTAGCTTGATCAACTGTTCTTTCCCTGAAAACACAACCAGCACAACTATCAAGGTGGTCTCTGGAAGCATCGGTTAGTCCATTATAAAAGATATCAAGTATTTCATTTTTCTTGAGAGGATGATCAGGCAAAGCATTAAGTAATTGGAGAAGCCTCCCCAAGCTTGTGGGAGACTCTCTTCTTCAATTTGCACAAAATTATATATTTCTCTTAAGGTAGCTTGTTTCTTATGAGCGGGGAAATATTTAGCAGAGAAGTAATAAATCATATCCTGGGGACTACGCACACAACCAGGATCAAGAGAATTAAATCATGTCTTAGCATCACCCTTTAATGAGAACGGAAATAATTTGAGGATATAGTAGTAGCGGGTTTTCTCATCATTAGTGAATAGGGTGGCTATATCATTCAATTTAGTAAGATGTGCCACAATAGTTTCAGATTCATAGCCATAAAAAGGATCAGATTCAACCAAAGTAATTATCTCAGGGTCGACAGAGAAATCATAATCCTTATTAGTAACACAGATAGGTGAAGTAGCAAAAGCATGGTCATATTTCATTCTAGCATTCAAAGACTTTTCTTTCGGCTTAACTAATAATTTCTTAAGATCATTCCTATCATTGCAAGCAAGAAAGTCTCTAACAGTTTCTTCATCCATAACATAACCCTCAGGCACAACATGCAATTCATATCTAGGGGGATAATCTTCATCATCACTTCCATCAATATTATCAGTTTCAATAATTTCATTCTCTCTAGCCCTAGCAAGTTGTTCATCAAGAAATTCACCTAGTGGCACAGTATTATCAAGCATAGAAGTAGTTGCATCATAAGCATCATGCATAGGAGAAGTGGCATCATCAATAACATGCGACATATCAGAATTAATAGCAGAAGCAGGTTTAGGTGTCGCAAGTTTACTCAAAACAGAAGGAGAATCAAGTGCAGAGCTAGATGGCAGTTCCTTACCTCCCCTCGTAGTTGAGGGATAAATCTTGGTTTTATCGTCTTTCAAGTTCCTCATAGTGATCATCAGATATAAATCCCAAGTGACTCAAATAATAAAGCTATGCTCCCCGGCAACGGCGCCAGAAAATAGTCTTGATAACCCACAAGTATAGGGGATCGCAACAGTTTTCGAGGGTAGAGTATTCAACCCAAATTTATTGATTCGACACAAGGGGAGCCAAAGAATATTCTCAAGTATTAGCAGTTGAGTTGTCAATTCAACCACACCTGGATAACTTAGTATCTACAGCAAAGTATTTAGTAGCAAAGTAGTATGGAAGTAACGGTAACGGTGGCAAAAGTAACAGTAGCAGTTTTGTAGTAATTATAACAATGGCAACGGAAAAGTAACTAAGCAAAGATCAATATGTGAAAAGCTCGTAGGCATTGGATTGGTGATGGATGATTATGTCGGATGTGGTTCATCATGTAACAGTTATAACATAGGGTGACACAGAACTAGTTCCAATTCATCAATGTAATGTAGGCATGTATTCCGAATATAGTCATCCGTGCTTATGGAAAAGAACTTGCATGACATCTTTTGTCCTACCCTCCCGTGGCAGCGGGGTCCTATTGGAAACTAAGGGATATTAAGGCCTCCTTTTAATAAAGTACCGGACCAAAGCATTAACACTTAGTGAATACATGAACTCCTCAAACTACGGTCATCACCGGGAGTGGTCCCGATTATTGTCACTTCGGGGTTGCCAGATCATAACACATAGTAGGTGACTATTGACTTGCAAGATAGGATCAAGACCTCACATATATTCATAAAAACATAATAGGTTCAGATATGAAATCATGGCACTCGGTCCCTAGTGACAAGCATTAAGCATAGCAAAGTCATAGCAACATCATCTCAGAACATAATGGATACTAGGGATCAAACCCTAACAAAACTAACTCGATTACATGGTAAATCTCATCCAACCCATCACCGTCCAGCAAGCCTATGATGGAATTACTCACGCACGGCGGTGAGCATCATGAAATTGGTGATGGAGGATGGTTGATGATGACGACGGCGACGGATTCCCCTCTCGGAGCCCCGAACGGACTCCAGATCAGCCCTCCCGAGAGAGTTTAGGGCTTGGCGGCGGCTCTGTATCGTAAAACGCGATGAATGCTTCTCTCTGATTTTTTTCTCCCCGAACGTGAATATATGGAGTTGGAGTTGAGGTCGGTGGAGCACCAGGGGGCCCACGAGGCAGGGGGCGCGCCTCCCACCCCCATGGACAGGGTGTGGGCCCCCTGGTCTTGATTCTTTCGCCAGTATTTTTTATAAATTCCAAAATTATTCTCTGTGAAGTTTCAGGTCATTCCGAGAACTTTTATTTCTGCACAAAAATAACACCATGGCAATTCTGCTGAAAACAGCGTCAGTCCGGGTTAGTTCCATCCAAATCATGCAAGTTAGAGTCCAAAACAAGGGCAAAAGTGTTTGGAAAAGTAGATACGATGGAGACATATCAAAGGTTGATCGCAAGTTCACATCAGGCACATGTCACTTTCTTGGATGATCTCTTGTCTGTTGGTCTTCAAAGAAGAAGAACTGTGTATCACTCTCCAGAGCTGAATCTGAATATATTGCTGTTAGATCTTGCTCGCTCAGCTTCTCTGGATGAAGCAAACTCTCAAGGACTATGGCATCAACATGAAGCATGTGCCACTTTACTGCGATAATGAGAGCACCATCAAGATTGCTCACAATCCAGTTCAGCACTCGAAGACAAAACACATTCAAATCCGTCATCATTTTCTCAGGGATCATGTGTTGAAGGAAGACATTGATATCATTCACGTCAACACTGAAGAGCAATTGGCAGATATCTTCACAAAGCCCTTGGATGAGAAAAGGTTTTGCAAGCTGCGATGTGAGCTAAATATTTTAGAATCCTCAAATATCATATGAATGGACACACATCCTAACGCTTATGCATGTTGATGACTTAGATGTGCAACACACAAAGTAACGTATATCTTCAATTCATGAAGACTTACCCTCTAAGCGTGAATACATTAATGCGGAATTTGACCTCGGAGCGCCACGATAATTTGACTTCAGAGCGCCACGATCATGTGCCGCTTGTTCGCCATTGACGAACTTCCATTGAGACATATGACTCTTAATTTGTATTGTCATTTGTTAGTAGTTAGGATGAACTGCCTTTTTAGTAGCTAGGACTGTAACACTATCAATTTGGTACTGTCATTTGTTTAGTAGCTAGGACTGAAACCGTGTTAATTTTTTAATGTCATTTTAGGATTGGAACTATGTTAATTTTGTACTCCCTATGTAGTGTATTGTGTGGTAAGGTTACCACTAGTGAAAAGGGGTGACCACAATATCTGGCAGGAAGCAACCAACCACCATGTTTTGAATCTTCACAGCCGTGACGCTCGACTGCTGCCAACTAAATACCATGTAACAAAAAACCTCACAATACAGGCAACCAAACAAAGTATAAAACATGGTTTATTGCCTGCATTATCTCAATCAGGCTCTATCGGGCCACATATGCAAAGAAGCCAAAATGGTTGCGGAGAACCGAACACGCCCTCAGCCTCTGTCTGTGCTACCGTGCATGGTGTGAGGCTGGCGTACTTGGGTGGTCCAAGATAATGAAAAGAAATCAAGGCATAGATAAGAGGGCTCAAAGGGAACATACAACAAAAAAATTATTTTGCTTTTCCAATAAAGTAATCTTTTCAAAAAATAAATATGAGCACTTTAGAAAATATGAACACTCTTTGACTAAAGGTGATTTTAAAAAACTTGGAATTTTTTAGAACATATTCCAAAAATTTATGAATATATAAATATTAGGGAAGATTTTGTAAAGCAAGTAAAAATCAAAAAATACACTACATAGAAAAAAAAAATATTAGGGAACATTTTGTAAAGCAAATACAAAAAAAGGAAGCTAATAGAAAAAAAAACCGGTCGATAACCAAGATCACTACTTAAAGGGGTAACCCTTGGAAAGGTCACTCCCACCTTCTCAGGGGGTTAAATATGCGCCACTTATCGCAACATGAGATTTTTTTCCTTTTTACTAGATTCTTTTTTTACGAACTAGATTCGTTTATTCAAAATATTTTATTTCTTAAATTGTGCGTCCAAATCCCTAACCGTTTTCACCATTGAATTTCTCGCATCGAGATCTTTAAAACTAGATTCCATGTTAATAGGTTTCAAAACACCATTTTTGTTAAAAAATGCGGAAGAAAAAAATCGAACCGAAAAGACGTTTTTCCATTTTTTTCATTTCCGAGATTTGTAATTGTGTCTCTATGAGAAGCAAATTTGTGCCTCCCATGAAAGAAACAAAGAAAACACATGTTTTCCTTTTCCGAGAGATACAGTTGTAACTCTCAGAAAAATAAATCTGTGCCTACACGAGAAGCAAATATGTGCTTCATGCGAAAGAAAAAAATGTATTTTTTCTTTTTCCGAGAGGCAGAGCTATGCCTCTCGTGGAACCAAATCTGTGCCTCCACGAGTAGCAAACCCGTCCCTCTCGTGGAAAAAAAGAAAAATACATGTTTTTTTGATTTTTTGAGTGTGTCTCTCGACGAAGCAAATATATGTCTCCACGAGAAGCAAATATGCGCCTCCCGTGAAAGAAAAAACTGTACTTTCATGCAAAAAATTTATGATTTTTTTCCTGGAAAATCTAGGGAAAACCGAAAAGCCAAAAAAAACACCATCTACAACCCATAAAAAGCGTACAAAAAAAATATAAAAAGAACAAAATCTACAGGACATGTGGTGGTGGCTAAGAGCGCACCAAGTGAGGCTCTCTAAGCCCACCAAAATGACCTTTGCGGGGTTCCCGAAGGGGTGACCTTGTTTGCTCCCGACGATAACCTTCCTAAAACCCGTCTAGTACGTTGATTGTATCTAATTGGGCTGGGCTATGTGCATCTCATCGACATTTCTTCACGGTACTGACAAATAGGAAATACCAGCTACCAATTTGAAAAGAAATCACGTTTTTGAAAAGATGTTTGTTAATACCGAAAATACTCATGAATTAAATAAATGTTTGTGAATTTTAGAAAATTAAAAAATGTTGGTGCATTCAGAAAAATGTTTGCAGATTTAAACAATTTCATGGATTTAAAAAAAATTGTGAACGCGTGCTGCGTCCAATAATAGCGAGCCGCACGGGGGTACTTGGGAGCGACGTACTGCTGCAGCCGAAATATTGCAGGCCAAGACTTTATCGCGCTAAATCAATTACCGTGGTATGCATTTTTAAATGAGAATTTTTTTGGCCAATTCAAATATATTTTAAAAAGGGAAACATGCTTGGGAAAACTCGAACCGATTTTTATACCGTGAACATGGAAAGCACAGACATGAACCGGGCATTTTGCCGCAAAGAGCTGCAGATAGGGATTTCGCTACCTCGTCAACACCCAAAGCAAAAATTAATTGGTAAGAGACAAATGCTAACAGACACCCTTTTTTTTTATTTTAGGGGGGTGCTAACAGGCACCTGGGCTTTCTCACTTGAGCCACAGCCCAAGCATGGGCCTGGGCCGGCTGCTTGCACGAGCCCGATAGCCCGTCCCGTCGTCGTAGCAGGGCCCGCCTGACCAGTTCCCACTTCCTCGTTGACCCCATCCGATAACAATCATCACAAACCCTCCACCCTCACTGACACGCGGGCCACTCCGTCGGTGCACCATGCCTGGACCCACATGTCAATGTCTTTACCCATGTGCGCCGGGCGGACGACACCGCTTCGTCCCTTCCCTTTCCCCTCCCCTCCCCTCCCCCCGAATATTCCAAGCTTGCGTCTTGCGGCGGCGGCGGCGGCGAGGAGGACCCCGATTTCGCCTCCGCTCGGCCGGCCAAGAGGTGCGTCCTTCCCGCCCTCAACGCCGGTACCATTTCTTTCAGCTTCCCTTTTCATTTCTTGCCATGGCCGGAGTTGGAGCGAAATGTCAGCCGCCGTGTGCATTTGAATTCGTTTCCTCGACCGCGGTCTGTTTATTTAATCCATCCACTCGTGTGCCCCAATCCTGCCCAGCGAGCTTCCTCTCCGGTCCGGGGCGTCTCCTTCCGAGGTGGTAGTATGATGAGGCCGTGGCGGCGTCGGCACGCGGAGATCCTCAACACTCCTCGGTGCAATTCCTTGTCTCTCATCTCTCCCCCCCTTCCAAATTCGCTTTAGCCCTCTTCTCTTCTTGTGAGTTGGGCTTGAGTTTTCTTCCTTGGATATAAATCTGTCGCTTGCTGGGTTATTCTCCACTGTTAGGAAGAATAGTTTGTCCGCTCCCAAAACTTTCTTGGGTGCTGGAGTTTAGTTTTCAGAATTTCAGTCCATTGGTTCATCCCCAAATCAGTCAATCCATGGTAAAACTGTTCATTTTCTTTTCATCCTAGACAGACTGACATTGAAGGGGCCAAAAAGAAAAAAGCGTATGCTGTTGGTGCTTATCCTAATCAGTTTGGTGGCTGCGTCGGTTGGCATGTACTGAAATTCTGCACTAGTCTGGTGGCCGTTTCGGTTGGCATGTAGGACGACTACTAGAATCCTACACTAGTCTCTCTGATGGGTTTCGGTAATCACTTGAACAATGATGGCTGAACAATCGATAAGATTGTTTGATGGCTGAACAATCGGCATGTGGTTGATGTTGTCCTGCCTTTTTCCTATTGGTTGTATATATGTATGTAGTTCAGGGCCTAGCTATACACTACTTGTTGGCTCTAGTCCAGACTGCTTCTTATCTAACTGTGTGCCTGTGTTTTGAACTTGCTGCAACCAATCATGGTAATCGGTGCTTCTTAATTATGCATCGCAGAGGCAACAACGGAGCTACTATGCCTGGAGCAGATGATGCGTTTCCGGCAGAGTCGAGGACGACGGTGTTCTTTGGGGCTGTGACATCTAAGTCAGAGCCGCTGACCTTTCAAGAGTCCCTCAGATTTGTCAAGAAAGTGAAGGTGAGTTTGTGCGTTCCAACACTTTATTTATTTATGCTGTCACACGATTTGTATCCTTCTGGTTACAGTGTCAGTGTGAATCTTGCATTCTTGCCTAAGTGTTTACACTTGGAACAACTCCCCTTTGTGAGATCTTGATGGATGTGCCTATCGGTATTAAGTATGAATAGACCGCATTTAGCAACTAGTAGTAGTGCAGAACTCTCTGCTTTCGTTTAACTGTTTTCAGGTGAGTTGCATAGATGTAGAATATACAACAACAATATTGTCGGGACCGAGTTAAGAATGCCAGGCCATGGGTTAGTTCAGTCACAAACCTCTGGTACTGTCACAAGGAATATTAGTACACACTCTTTTGGTGATTCTAGACAGTTTTGAAAAGAAAAGAACTAGACTGTTCTTCATATTTTTTTTTACAGAAGAACGAGACTATTCTTAGCCAACTTAAGGTCAATATTCGCCGGGTCTGTCTGAATCAAACCTCTTGTCCGCATCAGAATCTCATACCGTTTATTCCATTAACAAAAGGAACCAGATACCCTCCATGTAACACTGGTTCGGACTAGTAGATGTGTAGATCTCTCTGCTTTTGCTTAACTGGTTTGAGGTAAGTTGTATAGATCTAGAATATACAACAAAAGATGGGAGGGAGGGGGGAGTTAAGGATGCAAGGCCATGGGTTAGGTCAGTCACAAACCTCTGGTACTGTCATAAGGATCATTATTACAAGCTCTTTGTTGGTGATTCTAGACTGTTCTGAAAAGGAAAGGACCAGACTGTTGTTAGCCAACTTACAGTCAATATACTCCGGGTCTCTCTGGATCAAACCTCTTGTCTGCATCAGAATCTCATACCGTTTATTCTTCCTGCTAACGAAAGGAACACGAGGCCCTCTGTGTAACACTGGATCGGACTCTGTTCAGATTCTGTTTTCGACTAAAAGTTTAGTTGCATTACCACTTTAGCAAACGAGTAAAATTTCCAATCCAGCTTCTGTTGAAACCTTGATCAAGTGTCTTCTGTTTCAGGCTCGCAACTACATGCTGTACCTGTCGCTGTTCGACATCCTCGGCAGGACGGAGCTGTCCCAGCTAGAGGCCTACCAAACGGTACGAACGCCATCCTACCACAATCTTTCAAAGAATGTGTGAGCTCCACAATGAACCTTCTATATTATGCATCTGCTTTGCTGTGCAGCTGCAGCTGCTGTTCCGCGACCACCCGGACCTGCACGAAGGGCTGGAGAAGTTCAGGCCCCCGATGCCCGCCAAGCACGCCGCGGCGAACAGCAACCTCTGGCCGTGGGTGTTTGCGTGCGCCGCCGTCCCGCTGGTTGCGATGAGCCTGATCCCAGCGCTGGGGAACCCGGTGCTGTGGCTCGTGCAGCAGACGCTCGGCGAGAAGATGAGGGCGGCGTGATTCGAGCCTGATTCCGTTCGGCTACTGCAGTTGCAGGCAGCATGTACATGTTGCTTCTCGGCTGGTCGATAGGTCAATCATCAATCAATCAATCAATAATGTAATTAATTGACACATGGTCTTTTGCATGCGTGCGTGCGTGTGGTGTGGCTGGTGTTTATATAGTTAAGGTAGAGCAAGCAGAACAACATCATCATGATGGGAGGAAATTCGGGTTTATCAGGCTGCGCGGTACTGTCAGGTAGGCACTGGGAAGAAAGAAATTTGGTCACAAACAATTATCCTCTTGGGTGTGCTGTATCGAACTTCCCCAGCATATCTTATCTGCATGACTGCATATGTGATTGGTGACAACACTGCTGCATGTCATGGCTGAACTATCTGCAGCTGCTGTTAGATGCTCCAAGCATTGGAAATTTGGGATATACTCCCAGGCTAGGCCATCTGAGCCGTGCTTCGCGGGCCGGCACATCATGCGGCGTGCAGCTAAATGGGCCGTTTTAGGCCCGTGGCGCACCTGGGCTTGTCTGGGCTGCGAGGAGAGGTCCGCGTGCCAGCATCGCATGATTCATTTCGTTTTTATTTTTATTTTTAAACAGCCCAAAGCAACCCGAAAGGCCGTATAGTACATGGGACGGCATGTGTTAATTCATGTGACATGTCTGTGCTTGTACGCAATGAACCTTTGTATAATACATGGGATTTTTTTTTAAACGACTATGAACATTTTGTACACAATGAGCAGAAAAAAGAACAAACAAAAGAATAAAAACGGGAAAAGGAAAAAATGCAATGAGGAAATGAAAAGAAAAACTTACATAACATAAAACAACAAATGGCCAAAAAGGGAACAAAAATAAAAACACATAGCAAACGGGTCAGAAAACACCCGACCAACTCACTCGAATCAAGCTTGTGTGGAAATAATGAAAAATAACTACCTCATCGGCTGTGACCCACGAACGGCTCCTGTAGTCATGCCATAATGCATACTCGCCATAGGCAATAAATACCTTTTACGCCCCGTGTAGTCCATGGGGCGTGTCTTGTGAGCGGATTAGCCCGGACACGTCATTTCAGTTACAATTATGCGATAATTGGGATCGCATTAAACACATCCTACCTTTTGTACGCTCTTATGCACGCAACTCCATGCACATCAGAAGAGTCCTTTGTTTCGGTCAGGTATAGGTTTCCCATATCGTCTCGTTCCCCACCCTCCAACTCCTCCAAGCGACTGCCTTTCCCTCGCGCCGCATCTCGTGCTCCGTTGAGGAGAGGTTGTTCCATGGAGTGTGCATGCTTGTGGCAGCGGGCAGATCTGGCGCCGGAGGATGATGTTTAAGGGGAGGATCGGCGGTGGCGGTGACGGTGTTTAAGGATGTTTGCCATCACGTGCACCAGGAGCCCGATTTAGTTTACATTTCACTTAATTTTATTTGGTTTGTTTTCTAATCCGTTTTAATCTACCTTGTCACGAGATTACTAGCGACCTAACCTTCTTGTATACTGCTTGTACACAATGAACCTTTGTATAATATATGGATTTTTTAAAGAGTGTGCACATTTTGTACATGATGAGCATAAAAAATAACAAGGAAAAGAATAAAAATGGGAAAAGAAATAAATACAATGAAGAAATGAAAAGAAAAACTTACATAACATAGGACAACATAAAACGAAAAAGGAAACGAAAATAAAAACACATACTAAATCGGTACAAAAAACACCAGACCAACTCACTCGAAGCAAGCTTGCGGGGAAATAATGAAAAATAACCGCCTCATGGGCTGCGCGACCCACGAACCGGCTCTTCTAGTCATGCCATAATGACACTCGTGATAGGCGATAAAGCTTTTGCGACACGTATACTCCGTGGGGGCGTGTCGTTTGAGCGGATTGGCCCAGACACATCATTTCAGTTACTATTATGTGATAATTAAAACCGCATTAAACCGCCTCGCGCCGCGTCTTGTGCTTTGGGGAGGAGAGGCTGTTTTCGGGAGTGCGCGTGCTTGTGGCAGCGGGCAGATCCGGCGTCGGAGGAGGCTCCGGGGAGATCGACGGCGGCGGCGGCGGCGGGCAGATCCAGCGCCGGAGGAGGCCTGGGGGAGATTGGTAGCGGCGGCGGGGGGCAGATCCTGCGCCGGAGAAGGCCCGGGGGAGATCGACGGCGGCGGCGGGCAGATCCAGCGCTGGAGGAGGCCCGGGGGAGATTGGTAGCGGCGGCGGGGGGCAGATCCTGCGCCGGAGAAGGCCCGGGGGAGATCGGCGGCGGCGGCGGATCCAGCGCCGGAGAGATCGGCGGCGGCGGCGGATCCAGCGCCGGAGAGATCGGCGGCGGCGGCGGATCCAGCGCCGGAGGGATCGGCGGCGGCGGCGGCGAGCAGATCCAGCGCCGGAGAAGGCCCGAGGAAGATCGGTGGAGGCGGCGGCAGGCAGATCCAGCGTCGGAGGAGGCCCGAGGGAGATCGGCGGCTGCGGCGGGCAGATCCAGCGCCGGAGGAGGCCCAGGGGAGATCGGCGGCGGCAGTGGCAGCGGTGTTTAAGGAGGTTTGCCGTCACGTGCACCAGGAGCCCGATTCAGTTCGGATTTTGCTCGATTATATTTGGTTTGTTTCCTAATCCTTTTAAATCTACCTACCTTATCTTGAGTTTAGTCCTTTTTAATCCCTCACCCTCGCCCGCTGCATCCGCGCCGTCCACGCGGCCCTTATCCCCCATCCAACGGCCGCGCGCACCCGATGCTTCATTTCGGTCACAATGCCATAACCGGAATCACATTAAACTCGTCCCGCCATTATCTTCCCTCCTCGGCACAATCGAAGAAGGCATGTTTCGTCCATCGATCCGGACTTTTGGATGAACAGGCCGAGGAATTCATCCGAATTCGAAATGCGGAAACCAGGATCGGGAAACACAAGATCCGAACCCACCCCACCCACAGCGTGTAGCCCGTGGCGTGCGTGCGTTACCCACACCAAGGGCAACGAAGGAGAGCCGATCCCTGTGAGGGTGCGGTCAGGTCACCGTCCCCTGGGCCGATCGGGGCCGTCCACGCGGGCCTTATCCCCGATCCGACGGCCGCCGGCCACGCCCGGTAGGTTTACGCCGTTCTTAAGGCGTCCATCGCCCTCGTCTCGCTTGGCTTCGCTCCTCTTCCATCGTCTCACACCGCTGCCTCGCCTCTCGCGTTCCCCCACCCTCCAAGCGATTGCCTTTGCGCTCGCGCTCGCGCTCTTCGCAGTCTCTCCTGCCGCGTGCCCCTCTTCCATCCCCGTGGAGTGCGCGTGCTCGCGTGGGCGGGCAGATCCGGCGTTCAAGGCGGCCCGGGGGCAGGATCGGCGTCTTCCGGCGGCGTCCGGCGTGCGGGAGGTTTGACGAGGCAGGAACCGGTGGTGGTGGTGGTGGTGGTGGTGAAGGAGAAGACGCTCGGTGCATGGTGGCCTGATGAAGCGCTCCAGGGAGGACGCGCTCGCCGCCGCCGGGTCGCAGCCCAGCAAGCGCATCAGCACCAGCAGCGCCGCCGCCGCCGTCGCTCGATCCGATCCGTGAGTAGCCACCGCCGCCCGCCCGCCCGCCGACTCGCCTCTCCGGCCGTCGAGTTCTAGGGGGTTCGGTTTTTTCTTTCCCCTGTTCCTCTTATCCACTTCGGTTTCGAGCTCTTTTCGGGGAAATAGGGAGGTGGGTTTCGTGCCTGACGGGGTCGCCGCCGGAGCGAAACCGAAGTAATCCTCGCCGACGGGGAGGAATTCGGTGCTGGTTCCCGAATTCGGGGCTCCTCCGTCCCAATTCGACCCCCGCGCCGCCCAAAAATGGTGTTTTGGGGGGCCGGCGGGGCCT
Organism: Triticum aestivum; assembly: GCF_018294505.1. Lineage (NCBI taxonomy): Eukaryota > Viridiplantae > Streptophyta > Magnoliopsida > Poales > Poaceae > Triticum > Triticum aestivum. Next base: position 1,289,290 of record NC_057802.1, on the reverse strand, counting down.
CTGCACGGTTCTGACCCTGCGATCTGACGGTTTGGCCTCTCTCGTGCAGGTCGCCGCCGCAGCCCATGCCTCCGGCGGGGTCGGGGTCGGCGCTGGTGCCGGCGCCGCCGCCCCAGGCCGTGGCCGCCCTGCCGGCGCAGCCGTCCGGCGGGTCTGGGGCCGCCACTGCTGCTGCCGCCGCCGCCGCCGGCCAGAAGCTGACGACCAACGACGCCCTCGTCTACCTCAAGGCCGTCAAGGACAAGTTCCAGGACAACCGCGCCAAGTACGAGGAGTTCCTCGAGGTCATGCGCGACTTCAAGAGCGAGAGGTGGTCTCCTGCTCCTCTCCCCGCCGGATCCATACTTATGTTTCCCAAATGATAATCTCCCCCCGGGGCGGCATACTGATGTTTCTAGTTATCTGAAAAAATGCTGTTATTTTTGGATGCAGGATCGATACCAACGGGGTGATTATCCGCGTGAAGACCCTCTTCAACGGGTACCCCGAGCTGATCCTCGGGTTCAACACCTTCTTGCCCAAGGGCTTCGCAATCAGGCTGCAGCAGGATGAGAAGAAGCCTGTGGATTTCGCGGAGGCCATCAACTTCGTGAACAAGATAAAGGTATAAAACACATAGGCTGATCCATCATCACGTGGAGAGGTGTGATATATGTATGCATCGATCCGTGACGTGTTTGCCTCCCCTTGTACAACAGAGTCGGTTCCAGCGTGACGAGCATGTGTACAAGTCCTTCCTGGACATTCTCAACATGTACCGCAAGGATAACAAGTCCATCCAAGATGTTTACCATGAGGTGCCCATTTCCTTTCCTTTTTGGCTTATTTCATTTTAACTTATTACTCTTCTTTCATTACAGTCTAGAATCTTTTTTGGCAGGTTGCTGTGCTGTTCAGCGACCACAAAGACTTGCTCGAAGAATTCCAGCACTTCTTGCCTGACACCTCAGCGTCTCCGCAAGCAGGGACCGCTCCAAGAGGCGGCTTAGTTAAGCGGGAAGCTCTAATGCCCCCTGCTAGTAGGGGTCACATTGAAAAGGTATAAATCACGTGAGGGTTGTTTTGTAAGCTTTATTAGCGACTGGCTAAATAGGTGGCAGAAAATAGTGGCATATATTGCAAGGAAAGGCGCCTGATATGTATCTTAATTCTAATATTTCCTAGAATTTTGGGGTAAAACACGGTTGTTGCTTGCCATTTTCTAATGAGTGAAATACACGTCGTGCATACACGGCTTTCATGTAGGTGAAAAATGCTTAGATGTTTAACAAATGCTGCTTCTTAAATTCTGCATGATATTTGGTGTATTCACCAGCTAGTTATATGTCTGTTAACTAAACATTGGAAACCAAGTTATTTTAATGTTCTCCGTTGATGTGATCGGGCTGAGCTGAGGTCAACACAATACCAATCATATGCTTTATCACATTACACATGTTATTGCAACCATGAGGTAATTACTGTATACAGTAGCCTGACCTGTCATCTTATGTCTCATTCCTCAGCCTAGGGCTTTTCCATCTCATACCGACCGTGACGCCAGTGTCGATCGTCCTGATGTGGACCATGATCGCCAAAGACAACGGGAGAAGAACAAGGAACGCAAGGCAGAAAGAGAGAGAAGGGATTATGATAGAGATGATAAGGATGGTGAACAAGACAGCAAAGAGCTGGATGTTGGCCAGCGTAAGCGCAAACCTTTTCCAAGCGCAAACCTTGTAGGTGCTGAGGCACACCAAGGAGGCCACCCTGAGATTCATGGAATTAATAGTGCCTCTGCCTCATCGTATGATAATAAGGATGCGTTAAAGAGTAAGTTTCTCTGAATTAGGAGTAACAAGTACTCCTAATTTGTTGCCTTACATCCACTTTTCATCTCCAAATTAGGAGTAGATAATATCTGGTCATTATGGCAGTTTTGTTGCCTTACATCCACTTTTCATCATACGATCACTAGAATGCAACTTTGTTGCCTTAAAATGCGTGCCCTTTGCAGAAACACTATTTATTGAATCCACCTGTCGCATAACTCAGTTCCAGTGTAGCCTTCTCTTTTCCGTGTTAGATATTCAGAAACAATGTGCATGTGTCTACTTGGTGTTTTTAATGGCTGAATATAGTCAACAGCGTCTTCATATCTGTACAATTTTCGTGTGCTTTCCACTTGCATATTACTTACATCCACAATTTTTCCTTGCAACATTAGGTGGATACACACAGGAGTTCCATTTCTGCGAAAAAGTCAAGGATAAGCTGGAATATGATGCTTACCAGGAGTTCTTGAAATGTCTTCACATATACAGCCAGGAAATTATTACGAGGAGTGAACTGAAGAACTTGGTGGGTTTCTGTTGGACTTGTGCTTATTCAATATTTAAACTTAAGTTGCTTCACTAAGTATGCTTAAGGATCTTTCCCTTATCTGTTTTTTCTTAATTAGTTGTACGTGACTCGTGCATATCCTCACTGATTTTACAGGTGAGCGATATACTACAACACTACCCCGATCTTATGGATGGATTTAATGAATTCTTGGAACATTGTGAAAATATAGGTACGTTGCATACCTAATGCATATCGATGACCATCTTGCAGGGTTTACATTTAATTCTGTCTGTTTTTTTCCCACTCTGCAGATGGATTTCTGGCTGGAGTCTTCAGTAAAAGTATGTGCTCAAACTTTGTATCCCCCTTTACTAAATCATTTTGAATTTTCTTGTTAACACTATTTATCTGGATTGAAGAGCAACCTGGAAGGCTAATCAAGACAGAGGATAAAGAAAGAGATAAGGAGCATGAGAGGGAGGATAGGAACAGAGATCGGGACAAGGAAAGAGAAAAGGAACGGGAAAGACTACATCCAAAGGAAGGTTCTAGCCAGAAACCCTCGGTTGTCAAAGAGAAGTATCTATGCAAACCAATATCAGAGCTTGATCTCTCAAATTGTCAGCGATGCACTCCAAGTTACCGGCTTCTACCTAAAAATGTAAGATAATGTTGCTTCCGCTGTTCTTTTTCATGCTGTGTTCCATATAACATTTGGTTTCATTTTTTGTTTCATCTAACATTTAGTTTAATCCTGTTTTCAGTACCCAATGCCTCCGGCAGGCAACAAGACTGATCTTGGTGCCTCGGTTCTTAATGATCACTGGGTGTCAGTGACATCAGGGAGTGAAGACTATTCCTTTAAGCACATGCGCAAGAATCAGTATGAAGAAAGTTTATTTAGATGCGAAGATGACAGGTATGTTTTATCCCACGTAAACTGCTCTGTTTGTTGAATCATCTATTGATGCTGGCTACAAATTGATCTGAATGTTTCCAGGTTCGAATTGGATATGCTGTTGGAATCAGTTAATGCAGCAACTAAGCGTGTCGAGGAGTTGATAGAAAAAATGCAAGATAACTCAGTAAAACCAGAAAGCCCAATACGCATCGATGAGCACTTGACTCGTAAGTACACTTGTGTTCAGCATATGTTGATACTGTTTGGTGATGCTTGAACTGAATGGAGCTTGACTAGTTGTTTTGGCTTATTAACCACTGCCTTGCAGCTTTGAATCTAAGGTGCATTGAACGGTTATATGGTGACCATGGTCTGGATGTGATGGACGTTCTTCGAAGAAATGCTAGTGTTGCACTGCCTGTTATCTTATCCAGGCTAAAACAAAAGCAGGAGGAATGGTCAAGGTGTCGATCAGATTTCAACAAGGTTTGGGCTGATATTTACGCCAAGAATTATCACAAGTCACTTGATCATCGCAGTTTCTATTTCAAGCAGCAAGACTCGAAGAATCTCAGCACAAAATGTATGTAAACCTTGTATACATGCAAATTTTTCTTATGCTTCCAGCATTGCCTAGTTGCCTAATTTAACTTGATTCTGTTTGTTGTTTGTGTAGCTCTACTGACTGAGATTAAAGAAATTAATGAGAAGAAAAGAAAGGAAGACGATGTTCTCATTGCTATCGCTGCTGGAAATAGGCGGCCTATAGTTCCCAATATGTCATTTGAGTATGTAGATGCAAATATCCATGATGATCTTTATAAGATCGTGAAGTACTCGTGTGGAGAAGTCTGTGGCTCAGACCAACTGGACAAAGTGATGAAGATTTGGACAACTTTTCTGGAGCCTATTTTGGGCATTCCGCCTCGATCCCACGGTACTGTGGATGCAGATCTAACTAAACCCAAGAATGGGATCACAAAATCTGGTACTGCAATTATGGGGGAAAGCAATACTTCTCCTGATGGAGTTGCTGCCCAGCAAGGCCATGGTGATGAAAGCATGCAACAGGAACAAGCACCATCAGCTGTGGCTAGATTGTCTAGGTTAGCGAAAGGAGTTGCAGCAGACTCCCAAAATGGTTCGCATGATGCAGATCGAACTGCTCGTAGAGATGAGGAAGCATCAAATGCTGCACTAAATGAAGTATCTGCAGTAAGCACCCAGAACATGCCTACTGGAAGACCAGCAGGACAACATAGCCATATGAAGGGAAACTCTGAAACTACGCCAGGTTTGCATTTCTGATAGTCGGATACTTCTTTATTTGTTATAATCTATAACTTGATTAGGTCTATTTTTGCCAGTTCTAATGATTTGTCTTGCCTGCCAGGAGTGAATGCATCTAAAAGTTCACATGCTGGAGTTAGTATGGCTGCCGGTGCCAGGGCTGGCCATGAAGTATTACCATCTACTGAGGTATATAACGTCTTGTGAGCTCAATTTATTCCCCACCTTTGTTAAATACGCCAGGACTTCCAATGAAGTATTACCGTCAGTTCACGTGCTGGAGGTCGTATGGCTGCTCATGCCAGGGCTGGCATGCTTTTTCTTTTTCTTCTTATAAGGGTTGTTTTCCCATTCTTGTGTATCTTCCTTTTTTTTTTCTTTTTGTTGGTGTCTTTTGCTGCTTTTTTTCCCTCGCCCATTTTATCTGTCTTCTGCCCCGTTAACGACGATGCTTGGAATGTTTGTGCTTGTGTTGAGTGGTATCCGTTCATCAAAGGCAAAACGCACATTAATCTTTTTTACCCATAGATTCATCCAACACCATGCTCATATGTTTCTTTGTCAACAGGGTGGAGAGACTGGCAAGTCAGGATCATCTTTAAATTGTGGGGCTACCAGCGAGGGTAACAAGGGGCGCCTATTTAATGAAGCTGCTGCGCCCCACAATACTTCGAAAGTTGAAAGAGAGGAAGGTGAATTATCGCCTAATGGAGATTTTGAAGAGGACAATTTTGTGCCTTTCGAAGATGGTGCATCTAAAACAAAGGAAGGCTCTACAAGCAGAACGTTCAAGGTTAGACCTGGTCAGGTGGAACCTCATGCTGAGGCAGCCGGCGAGAATGATGCTGATGATGAGGAAAGCACTCAAAGGTCTACCGAGGACAGTGAAAATGCTTCTGAGGCTGGTGAAGATGCATCAGGAAGTGAATCTGGTGACGGTGAGCACGGTTCTCCTGAAGATCATGACGAGGAAGAAGATATGGATCATGATCAGGATCCGAAGGCAGAAAGTGAGGGTGAGGCAGAGGGGACAACTGAGACCCACGACGTTGAAGGGGGAATGTCATTACTTGGAATATCATTACCTTCATCAGAACGCTTTCTGTACTCGGCTAAACCACTGGCCAAGCATGTACCCACATCTTTACATGGCCGGGAAGATAGATCGTCGCATATATTTTATGGGAATGATTCGTTTTACATCTTGTTCAGGCTGCACCAGGTGATGAGCTTTACAACTAGCTAGTATTCACCCTATGTGTTTGCATGTGCTCTCCTTTGCTAAACCAACTTATCAATTGCAGATGCTGTATGAAAGACTGCTTTCAGCAAAGACAAACTCTTCAAGTGCTGAAAAGAAATGGAGAACCTCCAAGGATACAAACCCCCCTGACCTATATGCAAGGTAATTAATATTGCTTTTTTTTTTCTACTTGTTCAGTTGCTCATACCATACCCAGTCCGTTTGTATATATGACCGTAATTAATTGGTCTGTCATTATAATGAAGGTTCATAAAGGCACTCTACAACTTGCTTGATGGTACTTCTGATAATACCAAGTTTGAGGATGACTGCCGTGCTATTATCGGGACCCAGTCATACGTTCTCTTTACTTTGGATAAACTGATATACAAAGTTGTGAAGCAGGTAAGTTGAGCCATCCCCTATTTTTATTATTTCACTCTGGGTTGGCTGCAACATTCATTCTTGTTCTTGCCTGGCATCAGCTTCAAGCTATAGCGACGGATGAAATGGACAGCAAGCTTCTCCAGCTTTATATGTATGAGAAGTCAAGATCCCCTGGGAGGTTCTTTGATCTCGTCTATCATGAAAACGCCCGTGTCCTACTCCATGATGAGAGCATGTATCGATTCGAATGTGTAAGCCTCATTCTAGTTTGTATCGATCTGTGTTGCAGATTAACTGGTTTACTTTTGCTGCAATTTTGATAATTAATTGTCCTGGAATAATAAGTTTTAAGCTTCTCTCCCAAATTACAGCGCTCAAGTCCAATGAGGTTGTCTATTCAGCTGATGGAGTATGGTCATGAAAAGCCTGAGGTGACTGCGGTATCCATTGAGCCAAATTTTGCCTCGTATCTTTTCAGCGAGTATCTGTCAAATTCGTCAGGCACGATGTTGCCTGAAGGTGTCTTCCTTGGAAGGTATCCACCGACCCCTACACCCCACAACCAAATTGAATCTCCTGATTACGTTTCTCCTATTTTAACCCATCTTCAGATTCGTTGAAGGCCATGGATGGTATCAAAGTTGCTAATGGTCTTGAATGCAAGATATCCTGCAAGACCTCTAAGGTACTGTATCTTTATTTAATAGGGAATACCATGCGTTCAGTTCTACCTGGATATTGTAGACAGTATAGCTCACAATGCTATATATGCAGGTCTCCTATGTCCTTGACACCGAAGATTTCTTGTTTCGGTTGAGAAAGAGGAGGAGGCTTTCACCTGGTGGAAATGTGGCCGACAAGTCGCCGACCTCCAAAAAATATGATGCAAAAGTGCAGCGCTTTCATTTATTTCTATCCAAGCCTTAAGAGGGCCGTAGGCAAAAAACATTGGTAATTCCACTGTTCCTATCCGTGCATCATGTTATCTATCGTATTGTGCTGTCTGCCCTTTGTAGTATTACGGCAGATATTTTTCAATGCCGGAAAGTGCTATTCCAGAAAAAAAATTCACGATTAGGCATTGATCTTTGTTGAAACATGTGCTTTGCAGACATTGTATCCAAATCAGGAGATGCTGCTGGGGTCGTGACCGCCTTGCTCTTTGCTTCGACAGTGACAAGAAGAATAACAATAATCAGCTGGGCGCTGGATAGATGATATACCCGGTAAATACAGCAAAGCAAAGCATGTTAGGGCCACCTCGGTCAGCCTTAGGCCGCGCCGAAAAAGATGTGTGTGTGTTTGTAAATATGTACTGGCAGAAGAAGGATGTTGTTTGTTCTGTTAACCTGTTATTACCTGTAGTGTCTTTTTTGGTCGTCGTAGAAGGAGGAGAAGGATTCTGTTGAAGTGATGATGATCACCATTTGTTGATGCTGGTATAGGTCTCTTTGTTATGTCGGGTTGACCGTCGGTTTTTCGGTTCAAGATATGTAGCCTTGGTCAGTTAAATGCAACAATTGCAACAGTCATTGTTTTTAATGCGTCGTTTGTGACATGATTATGTTTGGTGTGCTCTAGTTGTTTTTGAAATAATCATGATTGTAGTTTAAGGGAAACTAAGATCCAGCCCATCTATTCCTCTAACTCACCCAGGCCGTTGGATCTGACGAGCCATTATTATGAAGAACTGATACTCTTTATGAAGAATGATCCAGTATGTCAGCACCAGGCCAAAGACGTTATGCATGCTGTTTGGGTGCAATCGGTCTGCTCAGATCTGGACGTTCCGTGTTAATCAAGCATTTTAAAAAAATATTAATCTTGTATTTAAAAAAATCTTAATCAAGTATTTGCAAAATATGAAATGTGTACAAAAATGTTGACCATGTGTTAAACTATGTTAATCTTGTATTTGAATTTTTTAATCAAGCATTTGAAAAAGTTAAATGGGTATAGAAAAATGTTGACCATGTATTCAAAAGATATTAATCCTATATTGAATCTTTTACTCAAGCATTTTTTTATAAAAACATGTGTGAAAAAAATATTGACCGTGTATTCATTTTTTTAATATTATATTCAAAAAATATTAAACGTGTATTAAAAAAATGTACAATATATATACCAAAAAAATATAATATGTACAAAAAAGTAGACACCAAAAAATAGAAGTTTTCAAAACTGTTAATAATGTATTTTGATTTTTTTAACATGTATATTTTTTTTTATGTATATGATATTTTTGAATATGTACTGAAAACAGTTAACATGTTTTGAATAAAAAACAAAACTGATTAAAGTTGAAAAAAAAGCAAATAAAAAAGAAACAAAGAAAGCCAAAGTATAACGAAGAACGAAAGAAAAATGAAAAAAAACAAGAGAAAAACAAAATAAAACGAAGTTTATAATGAAGAAAAAACCTCAAAGAAAACCAGTAAAGCTAAAAGGAAAAGAAAGAAAAATACCAAAGCAATCCAGCGAAACGAATGGATCGATTGCAGCTAGCGCGCAGCGTGCGAGCAAACGAACGGGCCAGCCCTGTACTGTGGTGAGCAGGGAAAAACGTTCGGCGAGCCGGGCATACAAGTTGGGCCCAGGCTGCCTCTTGAAGGCTGACAAGTTAGGCCTTGATGCAGCATTCCTGGCCCAACCTGATGCCTACGGGACATTTAGATGCTAACTGAGAGCAACTAATTAAAAGCGTTCATTCGAGAGCCTTCCAAAAGGTCATCCGCGGTGGGTTGAGAGCGCGTCACCTGGCGTGCTCTCAGACGCCACGTATCTTGTTCTAGGCGCTCCCTCTGATTTTTAATTTTTAATTTTATGTTTTTACACATCTTTTTGGCTTTTTAGATGGGGTTTTTTCGGGTTTTTTTCGTCAGCTTTTACGTCTTCACCAGTCTTTCTTAACTTTTGGACAAAATTCTTTTCTCTGAAAAAGTGTGTTTTTTGCTTTCGTGAGAGGCACAAATTTTGCTTCCTCGAGAGGCACGACCGTGCCTCTCGAAAACGAAAAAAATGTGCTTTTTCTTCTTCTGCGGGAGTAGGCCTGGGCGTTCGTTGTTTTTCGTAAATTCGGTTTGCGGATGTGAAAACCGAATTTGACACTAAAAAACAGCTCACCAAACTTTTGGCCAACTGATCTTTTGGTTCCGTTTTCGGTTTAAACCGAATTCTGTCTCAAGTTCACAAAATGCACTTTTACAACATATTTGACAGCAGAAACCGCGGAGACGCCGAAACTCAAAGGTCGAAGATTGGTGGGAGTTGGGTGAGGAAGATGATGCGGAAGCGCCGACGGTCCAGTCCTCTGATCCTCTCCTTCCTTGAGTCCAGCGACGGCGCGAAGGTCGGCGGTCGGTGGGCGCTAACGGAAACGTTAGCGGGCGAAGATGCGGAAGTTGCCGCCGGGGCGGACTCCGACAAGGTGGGGAAGAAGATGCGGTGGTGTTGGCCGCCATGGCGGACGGGCGAGGAAGAAGGTGCGGTGGCGCAGGCGGCGGCTCAACTGCACAGATGAGAAGCTCGGAGGAGGCGGCTGAGTCGAGGTGTGGGAAGGCAGGGCTGCATGTAGCTAGGTTTGGCATGCGTGGCTGCGTGCGGCCGTGTGTTGTGACCTGTGAGGGTGCGGTCGAAATCACTAATTGAGGAATACTCCTTCCAAAGATCACTCCTACCTCCCCAGGTTGTGACAACTAGCGCACTGCATGTGCGTCACTTGTCGCAACCTCAGAGTTTTCCCTTTTTTCGTAGATTCATTTATTCAAAATATTTTATCTCTTAAACTGTGCGTCTAAATGTCGAACAGTTTTCACCATTGGATTCCTCGCGTCGAGATTTTCAAAGCTATATCCCATGTTGATAGGTTTGACAAACTTAAAAAAAAAACGGACGAAAAGAAGCAGACGAAAAAACCGAACCGGGAGCATGTTTTTTCCCCTTTACGGAAGCCGTTTCCGAGAGGCACGGCCGTGCCTCTCGCTGAAGCAAATCCGTGCTTCTCGTGGAAGCAAAACCGTGCTCTCATGGAAGAAAAAAAAGAGAAAATACATTTTTTTCCGGTTTTCGAGAGGCAAGGTCGTGCCTCTCACGAAAGCAAAACCGTACTTCTCATGGAAGAAAAAAGAAGAGAAAATACGTTTTTTTTTCTGTTTCCTAGAGGCACGACCGGTTCTCGTGGAAGCAAAACGAGAAAGAGAAAACCTGTTTTTTCGTTTTCCGAGAGGCACGACCATGCCTGTGGCGGAAGCAAAAAAAAGAAGAGCAAAATCGTGCCTCTCACGGGAACATCACATTTTTTTCGCATTTTTTTTATTTTTTTGTCGAAAAGCTAAGAAAGACTGGTGAAAAAATGAAAAGTAAAAAACCCAGAAAAAACTACTCACTCTGTCCCAAAGTATAAGAACCATTTTAACACTGCACTAGTGTCAAAAACGTTCTTATATTATGGGACGGAGGGAGTATGTAAAAAGCCAAAAACACGTGCGGAAAAATAAATAAAAAATTCTAGAAGGAGCGCCTGGAGCGCGACACGTGACGATGACTGAGAGTGCGGCAACTGGTAAAGCCCAGATGCCTGGTAGCATTTGTTTCTTGTGAGGTTACTAAAAAATATAATTTGTTTCTTGTGAGTTGTAAGTCCGAATTTTTGGAGCAACTATCCAATAGTTATTTAAAAAAAAAACTGTCCAAGAGTTACTTTTTGCGGGGCTCCTGTAAAGGTCATTTTTTTTGGCATGCGAACGCGTCAAGTGATGCGCCCAACCGCCGTCACGTGTAGAATCCCATGCATCTCACATTTTGAAAAAACAATAGTAACAGGTAACCAATCATGAGCTGCAATACACATCAGTTCGAAAAATCGTCTGTCAAATATTAAGAAGTTCTCAGTCATGTCATAAACCTTGGAAACATTGGCTCGTGCAGATACAATATTTATTTATCGTAGAAAGTAAATGGCGAACGGTTCAGTTTTTGAGACAGATGCGAACAATGCTAGCTTCGTCAGATTTGCATCTAGCGTCCACAGTTTGTCCTATGCATGCGAGCGTGTGGGCATGGGTTGCTTGGGTGCTGATCGATACTTATAAACGCACCATTTTGGAGGCCAAGGATCAAAAGCTCCACTGCCAGGCTATTGATTTTGGAAATGTTGGTGTTGATTTTTCCACTTGACTGCAAACTGCCCACTCGCATTCAACTTAAGTTGGTGGGATGTTCAATTTTTTAAATCGCGCTGCTTCTCATC